>NC_091212.1:385756-408256 GCF_040958095.1 Procambarus clarkii | reverse complement strand
GTAATACATTCTGTCGGAAAATCCGACACCATTTAATAATCATACAGATAATAGCTGTATTACCAACAAGTTACCCATAGAAAACGTAACTTGTAGTGGAATTTCCGTCTAAAGAAAACGGGATATCATCACCACATACTATTATATTCTCCACCTATTATGGTGGGAATTATTCTTAAATACATTAGTCTTTGGACTTTACCATCATAAAACCATCTTATATAAATTAACTTAATTATCAATATTAAAGTAGAGTAAATGTGACCCTTCTATCACTTTTTGACATCTGGACAAAGTAGGCCAGGCGTCAGAGTGAGGGAGGAGAGAGCCATTGTTGTGTCACCTCCGAGACGTGTGGAGCAAATTCGGCTCCTATCATTCTGGACAATGTCGGCCAGTAACGTCAATAGTATGGAGTGTTAAACAGCCATTGTGTTTATATTGAGACCAGAGGCTCACACGGGAGCAAATTCGGCTCCTGTTAATTTTACTTGGACGTAGTGTTATGGAAACCAAAGGTACCATCTCCATTGTCAACACGCTGTCTACAAATTCAAGTTAAGTGTCTATCCGAAACCCGTTTATCATTCATTTATGGCCATTAATGTCAGGATATAGGGTGACCCGGTTAGATCACATGGAAGCCTCAAACTAAAGGTAATTAAGCCAGGTCTTCATGTTCCATGTACTGTTTTCTCTGATATACTTGTCATATATAGGTATCTGGCTTCACAGCTAGCGCACTTTTGACAGGTCAAGACGAGGATGCAAGATTTTGTGCACCAGTTACTGGGTGATGGAAGCTGCCTCAAAGAGGATAATTTGGTGTCTACACCCTAGTTATACCTGGTGGACTAACCTGCTGTACTATAAGATAAGGAACCTCATCAATGTATGTAGCTATTACTGTAGTTTGATTGGCTGCATATATATAAATATAACCCCCCCCTAATGTGTAGAGGATCGATTTGTGAGATTATGAGATTATTGCAGAAATACAGTCCACTTAACATTATACAAATTGCTATCGAAGTATATAAATTAACGTAAATATAAATTCATATAAATTAAATAAATATAAATCTCACAGGTCGGTTCCCACATTATTTGGTCCTTCGGAACCGGAATATTTGGTCCTATGAACCCACATTTGGTCATCTTAGTACCGGATGAACCAGTTAACCAGTGGATTCATTAAATAAACTAGTGCAGTGTTATTTAAACAAAGCCAGTCAAGACGGCAGCCTAGCCTCGTGGGAGCTCAGGAGCCTCCCTCAGCCCAGTTCAGCTTCGTCAGCGGTTTCATGCACACCCACAGATATTTGGTGGCGTGTTATTTCGTGAAATGACAGCGCTAATATAGCAGCCAGCCAAATTAGTGACTGTGTCGCGAGATTGTTCACGGATTTCGTGGTGTTACATTTCGCGAGAGATTATCCACGAATTTTGTGGAGTTTATTTCGCGAGGTCACTAATAATATTTAATACTTCTTGATAATATTAGAAGTTTCATAGAGGCTAATTAAGAGGCTATTAACAATAATTGTGTATATTATTTCTCCAAAATAGAGAATTATTTAATATATATTGCACTAGTGATCACAGTATAATATTTACTAATTGCCAACCCACAACAGGGTAGGATATTACCATTGACTAGTTGAACTATTATTGTTCATCCTAGTCCCATTATTACTATAGTCAGTTGTACTATATTGATCAACCTAACACCATTAATGAATGGTCCAGACCCTATTTTGGGTGTAATTTTTATCAACTCGAGTTGAGTTGTATATATAATAATTTACTTATGATCATTACACCTTTGAGTGATTAATTAGTGTCTCTACCATCCTAGGGTGATATAGAAGAGCTAACCTAAAGGTACTTCCAGTGACACTAGTTTATCACTCAAATCATTAGTGTGTATGATTGTATATATATAATGTGTATTAATTTTAAGTGCTAACCTCTAGTAGAGGTAGGATTATTGCCTAGTGAGTGCAGAATTTACCCTAGGCTATCATTAGTGTTTGTTCAGTATTATGAGCAGCCCAAGTACAAGCCCCACAAGGCTTCACCAACTAGCCAGTATGGATAATGCAGGGAGAATGAAAAGAACCCTTGCAGGTCTTAAAGGCCACTTAACAAGACAGATCAAGAAATGTGAAGATTTGTCACAACAATCAACAGTTGATTATGCTGACCTGGAAAGCTATTATCAAGCAGCTGCAGGTAAATTTGAGCAAATCAAATGTCAAATAGCAACATATGTGGCTGAACTTGCCAATACCAATTTATCAGAAACAGAAATAGACAACATTATGGTTGATCTTGCGAATTATGAAGATCACACTCAGGCCACGTTACAGCCTTATGTCAAATTAATTGCCCAGAACAAGGCAGCAACAACAACAACAGTTGCATCTAATACGAGTCAAGCAGAAGCTCGACTCCCTCCAATTAATTTACCCACTTTCTCAGGAAAAGATGAGGAAGATTGGGATGAATTTTGGAACAAATTCGTTGACCTTGTAGACTCAAAACAATCTTTACCAAAGAGTAGTAAATTCTCTTATTTGCAAGGCCAATTATCAGGTGAGGCTAAAACAGTAGTATCCCATCTGAGATTAACTAATGACGGCTATGATCTGGCAGTAAAACTCCTCAAGGATAATTATGCTGATCCAGAAGTAAGAACATCACATTTAGTTCATGAGCTGTTGCATTTACCCCCACCGGAGGCTTCAGCTGATTCACTCCAAGTCTTCAAGCTGGAGGTAGAATCATTGATCAATGCCCTCAGCCTGACAGCAGATACAAACGGGGCTGAGTGGGTCTTGAAAATAATTGTCCAGGAGAAAATACCTAGGGACATATTGAGACAAATGAGTGCTCATTACAATAAAAGCATCTTATCCATGAATGAAATATCTGAAGGTTTAAAGTCAGTAGTTCATCAATTACGAACACATGACAAATTAAAACCACCAAGTAAACCCTCAGAAACCAATAATAGTAAACCACAGAGTACCAAAGGTACTCCAAATCAATCTAGACAATATAATTCAACACCAAAGTGGAACAGTGGCAGTGTGGGCGTATATGCAGTGGGACCCTCCAAGCCTATAGTTACTGTGTCACCCAAGAACGTGACACCAAAGGGTACTGGAAGCTATGGAACATGTTTGTTCTGCAATGAGAAACATTCAATATACCACTGCTCTAATTTTCCTGATAGTGAGGCCCGTGTTGAGCGACTCAAAGATTTGCAACATTGCACGAGGTGCCTCAGGAAACATAACATCAACGACTGTGATACCCAATTACACACCTGTAATAGGTGTAACAAAGGTCAGCACCATGCAGCATTGTGCAGAGACACCAAAACAACGTCTCCAAACCCCAAGGTGGAAGATAGCATTCCCACCACAGTACAGTACTGCAGGGTGCAACAAACAAAGAGTGTCCAATCGGCAAAGTCTAAAGGTAATACGACTTTGCCTACTGCCCAAATTACCATCCTGAATAAGAGGGCCAAGGTCCATACCCGTGGGTTGTTTGACCAAGGATCCCAGAGAACATATATCACTAAAAAGCTGGCAGATGAATTACAATTAAGGCCTGTAGCCCAGATGTCATTCAACATCTCAGGGTTTGTAACAGATGCAGGACCTCAAGTCTACCAGGTGGTACAACCATCAGTACGTTTAGGCAGGTACGTCTGTCGAGTACAAGCCATTGTGGTGGACAAAATACCAGTAGACCTACAAGTTCAAGGTCTGAGAGCAACAGCCAAATTCCTGAGAAATAGAGGAATAAAATTGGCAGATAATATTAAGTCTGATCACCTCACCGACTTCGGTCTCCTTGTTGGGACAGACTATTGTCATCGATTCATCGGTAGCCCTACTAAATATCAGGGTATAACCATGTTAAACTCTGCAGGAGGTAAATTACTCTCAGGCCCAGTAACAAGCCTGGGGAGACCTATGCCTGCAGATAAACAATACAAGTAGAATCTAAATTTGTCAGCTGATTATATTTCTCCAGTAGCATTATACTAAGGAGATTACAGCTGACTATACCAACAGAGCTTGATGTTAGTATCATCATTTGAAGCTTAAGATGAGTTCATGAGGCCTCAGTGGCAAATCAGTGAACAGTAGCCTAAAACAGCTACAAGTCACTGCGACCAATGTCACTGAACCCACTGCAGTCTCAGAACCATACTTTACTTTAATGATGAGCTATTCAATCTTCTGAATCAATTAACTAAATTAAACCCCAATAAATCTGATGACTGATTTGATACATTTATTATTTAATCAAGATGTATTCCATGGGCCTCAGTGTTTATATATCAGTGACCAGTTACCTGAAGAAACTTCAAGTTATATCTAATGTCACTGATCTCACTGCAGTCCCTGAATCATACTTGACTGTAGTACTTGATCACATTCAGTCTTCTGGGTTAAATAATATGTAATAAGGCTTGAATATTAGCCTTTCAAGAGTAAACAGGGAAATGAGATCGCATTAGACTTCTAACCCCTACAACTCTAGTACGGGACATCCGTCCTGTACGAACAGACGCACAAATGTGTGATTACTAACTACTAACATCAAATTAATCTAATAATTCGAAGGAGGAGTATCGGTGTTCGTCTGTTCTAAATAGGACTTCGACCCGTGAGCAGCCCCCTGGGGAATTATGTCGGAAAATCCGACACCATTTAATAATCATACAGATAATAGCTGTATTACCAACAAGTTACCCATAGAAAACGTAACTTGTAGTGGAATTTCCGTCTAAAGAAAACGGGATATCATCACCACATACTATTATATTCTCCACCTATTATGGTGGGAATTATTCTTAAATACATTAGTCTTTGGACTTTACCATCATAAAACCATCTTATATAAATTAACTTAATTATCAATATTAAAGTAGAGTAAATGTGACCCTTCTATCACTTTTTGACATCTGGACAAAGTAGGCCAGGCGTCAGAGTGAGGGAGGAGAGAGCCATTGTTGTGTCACCTCCGAGACGTGTGGAGCAAATTCGGCTCCTATCATTCTGGACAATGTCGGCCAGTAACGTCAATAGTATGGAGTGTTAAACAGCCATTGTGTTTATATTGAGACCAGAGGCTCACACGGGAGCAAATTCGGCTCCTGTTAATTTTACTTGGACGTAGTGTTATGGAAACCAAAGGTACCATCTCCATTGTCAACACGCTGTCTACAAATTCAAGTTAAGTGTCTATCCGAAACCCGTTTATCATTCATTTATGGCCATTAATGTCAGGATATAGGGTGACCCGGTTAGATCACATGGAAGCCTCAAACTAAAGGTAATTAAGCCAGGTCTTCATGTTCCATGTACTGTTTTCTCTGATATACTTGTCATATATAGGTATCTGGCTTCACAGCTAGCGCACTTTTGACAGGTCAAGACGAGGATGCAAGATTTTGTGCACCAGTTACTGGGTGATGGAAGCTGCCTCAAAGAGGATAATTTGGTGTCTACACCCTAGTTATACCTGGTGGACTAACCTGCTGTACTATAAGATAAGGAACCTCATCAATGTATGTAGCTATTACTGTAGTTTGATTGGCTGCATATATATAAATATAACCCCCCCCTAATGTGTAGAGGATCGATTTGTGAGATTATGAGATTATTGCAGAAATACAGTCCACTTAACATTATACAAATTGCTATCGAAGTATATAAATTAACGTAAATATAAATTCATATAAATTAAATAAATATAAATCTCACAGGTCGGTTCCCACACATTCTTCAGTTATTGAATTCTTTTCTTCACCTTGAAAACAACATGACTACTGGTGAACTCCTCTTCCAGCTGAACCCTGATGCAAGAGCATTAGTAAGAGGGATAGAAGCTCTAAATAAAAAAATAGTAAATACGAAATATGCTGTCGTATTCAATGAGACATACATAAAAGAAAACCTGCTGCCAGTATACACCAATATAAACCCACATGACCCAGCAGTCCGCAATGCAGAGTTTAGCTATAGGTATTGGCAAGACCTCATACGGCATCAACTCAACACGAAGCCCTCCAAACCCTTACAGAGCAAGCTGAACATCAGTTATTTAAATGGACCCAGTAAGACATCCCCAACCAACTGAAGCAAACCATCAACAGTGAACTATCAAGCCTAAAACTACAATACAAAACGCATGTCAAAACGAGGACACTCCGAAAGCTGACAGCCTTCAACGGAGGACAGATAAAAAATCCCTCGTCCAAAAGACGGTTACATATACTACTACGACGGCTACTCATGATCTTAGCCAGGACCAACGAGACCTCTTGTATCTTGGCCTAAACTGCCATTTCATATCAAGACCTAAGAAGCATCAAAAACGCCTTGAAATCGAAATGCTTCTGGACGACATCTACAAGTTAGAAGACAACAAAAAAGTCATCACTACTGACACACTTCAGGCTGAACTACTAACAGAAGCGGGGAAAACGAGGCACATACTCATCTACAGTCTTAACCCCACGACTCAAAGAAGCAGCAAAACAAGTACAAAAATCTAAAAGATGTAACAATAAGAAAAGCTAACTAGAGAGCAGCATATGTATTGATTCCTAAGAATCAATTGAAGAACTCTGTAGGGTAAGGCTGGCCATAGTCAACAATGGCTTTCCTAACGGTTTTGTTGAAAACATCATAAAAAGAAAGGTGAAATGCCTATGCGAGTTTAGAGTAATAATAGAATATGGAATGGTAAGGAATTGAGCTCGGAAAATTTCTAAAAAATTTCTTTAATCCTTTTAACCTTTATTCCTGTTGTGATATTCAATTAGGTCGCCTGAGGAAGGACTTGCTTAGCTAACACACCAGTGTAGTAAGCAGCTCATTCCTGACTCTGGGACCATTTATGAACAACTGACTTGGCGCGAGCAAACAACAAGATCCCAAAAAGTTGAAATCCCCTCCACTTAGGCCGTTGACCTTCGCCATTCGTCGAAGTGAATCTAACGAGTAGATCCTGGGCTCTCACAACAATAATTTATTATTGTGTGGTGCCATATATTTAGTCCAAATTCAAGAATCAATCTCAATTTAATAGTCGAGTGTGACAGAACACTTACAGGGCAACATAAATGTGTGGGGTGTAACGAAAAGACAGTGTTCAACATAACAACTTAGTTTATTCAAAACAATACTAACTACTACAACAAAAACAAAAGAAATATCAATGACGTTACTCGAAATCCTTCCTGTGACACTTTCAATGACAGCTAGACACCAGCCCCGTGGACTACTTAATGAACTAACTCGAACATACGGTGTGACCACAGAGGAATCAATCAAGCAAGCAAGACAATTTAATCTCTAATCACAAATACAACAAATGACACAGTAGGCTATGAGAAATGTCTCCAATAACCTATCTATTCTCTACACTCCTTGCAGCCTACACCTGCAATAGCGGTTGCAATGCAATCAAATTAGTAGCCTGTCAATGACAACAATGACTAATGGGTTTACTGGCAACTCAAGCAACCCTTCCTCAAATTAATCTTTACGTTAACACTCCGTCCCACGGACGATCAACAATCAGTAACAATTGATTTACGTTAATAACAAAGTAACATTTATGTTAATTTAATAACTCTTACAACTGCCATTAGTAACGCGGAAATTACACAACACGTTACTCATCGAGCATTCAGTGAGTAAATCGCATTAATCCCTGTACTTCCAGACAGCTGATTAATCTCTTTACCAGTTACGTTAATTTACGTTATCGGTTACTATCACTCACCGAAGGTAAACTCTGATTTTACAATGTCCGAAGTGCTAAGATAACGGTAATCACTAGTGATTACCTTTAGGGCAATTAATTACTAAGGTGAAGATCATTAATTAATCAATTAAATACGCAACCTTTCACACTGGCTCAGCAATTTACATTAGGGTATGAATTCCGTCTGAGCCTTCCATACTCAGACATATTCAGGTGATTAAGGACGCTAATCACCACGTTTACTTTATTCTAAACTGACGTTACTCTTACCACGAGTCAATCAAGTGCCGGTACTTCCGGACAGACAAATAACAACGTTACGTTAATGGAACAATGGAGCCTTCGTGTGAGTCAATCAACACGGATCGAAGTTAATTACATTGACTTCCTGAAACACGTCAATTACCCGGCCCACTGACCGTTAATTACGGCAGATAATACTCTAATTCTTATCTGGCTGATGGCTAGGCTACCCCGAGACTACCGTAGCTGCTTGCAGGAGAATAATTAACCCAAACATATTCTACGTTACTCAAATTGTTAAAGAACAAATTTTCTTAAAGCAATGGGCGTTCCCTTGGTAACGTTATATAAATTGCCTCGCAATCACCTCACTGATTACTGGACATCGATGTCCTACCAGAATAATAAGAGAATATAACACAAGTACTCGTCTTCAGCAGAGTTTACCCACAACAATGATAATCACAATAATAAATCAAAGTGATTTACAATCCGATTGCAATGACAATACTGCAGAACACTAGTAAATAACCCTCAAAGCATGAACCCTCAAGAACACAGACCCCACAGTGATTTACTGAACTACAAAACACACCCCGGTGATTGATCAACACTAGCAACAATCACCATCAGTGACAACCCCTTTGCAATAACACACAGCAATGTGCACTAAATCAAACTATATTAGTACACTGCCCAACACTTACTTACTGTTGCAAATGACCCCAGTGCTCTAATTACCACTTGGAACACTGGTCCACACTTTGCAATCACCACAGTAAATAACATACAATAACACTGGGCTTCGTGACACTACGATCAAATGTTTAAATTCAAAATTCAAATGTGTATTCAGGTAAAGTACATACATATAGGGTGTGATACAAATATTGATAAATTTATAAATAGAGCTAGTACATGCAATGCCTAAAGCCACTATTACGCAAAGCGTTTCGAGCAGAATATCATATTGTGACGATAATCTCTTTCAAGAGAGATTGAGCCTGCTCTTCTCTACATAAAGTTACGTATATTATACAACAATAAGATGCTACCTTCAAGATACGTCTACCAGTAGCACAAAACGTTTTGACCAGGAGGCAAACGTACCCAAGACTCCCCTCTACTCCACACTCCCTCCATGTCGGCTCCGTCATCAACCAGCAAACTATCGTTCCCAGGTCGATGTCTGGGCTTGAACCAGCCATTGAAGTCAGAATATCCTTGTGCTTTCAAGCCGTGAACAACTAACTGACATACGCTGTCTATGAGGTGGATGTTTCTCAGCTAGCGCCATATTCTCAGCACCTGCTTATTATTTTCACTTTGTCTTTATATTATTGTAGAGTAACGTCATCCCTATTCTTCATTTATGTTATATGTTTTTGACTTGTTTGTTTACACTGTACATAGCCAAGGGATTGTCTTTGTTTTTAATTTGTTTTCTATATTAATTAAAGCTTCATTGTTCATACTATGTGTTTTGCGTGTCTTCCCTTACTTTACCACAGATAAACAGCCAAGCAGTCTATCTTTTTTCTGTAAGTGTGACTAGGCATTGACACCAGCCATTGGAGGACTGCCGAACATCAACACTCCAACACTTTCCCGTCACAATATATATATATATATATATATATATATATATATATATATATATATATATATATATATATATATATATATATAATGTTGTTGAATATGACCGAAAGGGTTAGATTAATAATTCTAACACGAATCTTCTCAATATTTCTTACAATCTTCTTCACTGTCGAGGGAAATTGATAAATTAACTCTCCAAAATTCATTCTTTATTTCTAGTCTGACTCCTGAATGCGTTTCGTAATGCTTATTACATTTTCAAAGACTTAGTTTACGCATAAAATACATTCCTACTTATACTCGTTTTGGGTGAGGTGATGTGGCACAAAAGTTTTGGGTGAGGTGACAAAGTTATGACAGACTCCACCTGCTGAAGATTATTGGGTAATGCAAACCTGGTTAAGTGTATGGGAATGTCAAGACCCACAAGCCTGGAAACCCACTTTCGCCAATCATCAGCCAGATACCCACACCCACATACAGACACACCCACATACAGAAGTGGTTGGGCCTTCCATCAAGCAGAACGCTTTGAAGGAGAGCAACGTCGTCTATGCCTTTAAATGCCCACTTGGGGACTGTAAGCCCCTAAGAATTCAGTATATAGGCATGACAACATATAATCTCTTCTCACAACCAGCCCATTACCAGACAAATCTTAACAAACAACACAGAAATCATCGATAGGTACAGCAATAGCAGGGGGCTTGACATCAGCGAGGCACTACACATCAAAAAGTCAACACCAGCAATCAACAGCCAATTAATGCACAACTATATTCTACCCATTTCAAGACCCCGAACCAATATGGAAGCTGCTAGAGGAAGTATGGGCCAATTGGCCTTCTGCAGTTACTTCCATTCTTATATCCAGATATCCACGTTATACCCATTGTTTTGTGTTTTGTTTTGTATTTGTCACCTCACCCAAAACTTTTGTACCATATCACCTCACCCAATAGAGTATAAGTACGATGAATTTGTGTGTAAATTAAGTCTTTGAAAATGTAATACGATTTACGAAACGCGTTTAGGCGTCAGACCAATAATAAGAAATTAATTTTGGAGAATTGTTATTTTCATTACCACCGACAGTAAAGAAAAACATAAGAAATATTGAACAAATTCGTGTTAGAATTATTAATCTTACTTTTTCGGTCATGTTCACCAACATATGTTTACAAGAAAGATTGCTACGAAAATATACTAATATACAGTATGTCTTACCTAGTAGCCAGAATGCATTTCTTGGCCTACTATGCAAGGAACGATTTGCCTAATAGGCTGAGTGATTTTCTTTATTTTCAATATATTGTTTCCAGTTAGTTTATTTGAATTATTATTATTATATTATATTAAGAATATAAATTACTGCCGTAGTTGTGTTAGTTTAGGTTAGGTTTAGATAGGTTAGGTTAGGTTAGGTAGGGTTGGTTAGGTTCGGTCATATATCTACGTTAGTTTTAACTCAAACAACAAATAATTTACTCATATATAGTAAAATTAATAGCTTTATCATTTCATAAGACAAAAAATCGAAAAATATATGAATTCTGGAAAACTTGGCTTACTAGGCAAATCGTGCCTTGCATAGTAGGCCGAGTAGTGCGTTCTGGCTACTAGGTACGATATATATATATATATATATATATATATATATATATATATATATATATATATATATATATATATATATATATATATAAACTGAAAACTCACACCCCAGAAGTGACTCGAACCCATACTCCCAGGAGCAACGCAACTGGTATGTACAAGACGCCTTAATCCACTTGACCATCACGACCGGACATAATGAGGTGTCATAATAATTACTATCCGAGTGCCGGCGGTGGGGTGGTTCAAATAGCCTCGGCTATCACCTCATTATGTCCGGTCGTGATGGTCAAGTGGATTAAGGCGTCTTGTACATACCAGTTGCGTTGCTCCTGGGAGTATGGGTTCGAGTCACTTCTGGGGTGTGAGTTTTCAGTTGCATATTGTCCTGGGGACCATTCAGGCTTGTTCGCATATATATATATATGACAATGTCAGACCACGAAGGAAAAATGAAACAGGAAATTTCCTTAAGTACTTTCGTATATTAAATACATCTTCAGAAGGTCATTTTACAGATCGAGTGATGGGTATAAATAGGCAGGAGAGAGTGGTGAATATAAGCAGCAGAGTGGCAGTGGTCTATATAACTTAGATCCATTTCTAATAGATCAGCTAAAGGGCGATTTAAGTAGAATCATTGAAAAACATTTGTCTCACTAATTTATTGTATATATTTACCTCTTTATGTTATAATTACCTATGTATTATGCTTGTATGTCTGCTGTATCAGATGGGCCATTGGGCTACATCGGATGGGCCTATTGGGTGCATCTGATGGGCCAATGGGCCTTCTGCGTTGTCCAAGTATTGTACCTCACCTTACTTCACCACTCTCTCCTGCCTATTTATACCCATCACTCGATCTGTAAAATGACCTTCTGAAGATGTATTTAATATACGAAAGTACTTAAGGAAATTTCCTGTTTCATTTTTCCTTCGTGGTCTGACATTGTCACATTCTTAATCACGTGTTTATTTTCGTGATATACACACACATATATATATATATATATATATATATATATATATATATATATATATATATATATATATATATATATATATATATATATATATATATATATATATATATATATTGGCACGCGTCTCACACCACATGCCCTCCGAATTGCTGTGGCCCTCCGCCTTGCTGCCCCAATCCACACCAGATATAGGTGTATTTGCGGCGAGGTGGTGGCTGACAGGTACGGTCACCATGGCCTACTCTGAAAAGCACAGGGGGATGGCACTCGAGGCACAGTGAAGTTAACGACATCATCAAGAGGAGCCTCACCACAGCTGGATGCCCAGCTGAAAGAGAGCCCCGTTACCTAACGCCCCGTAACTCTGATGCTCTTATTGGTCGCCCGGATGGTATCACAGTGAACCCCTGGAAGAATGGCAAGCAGTTGGTATGGGACTACACGTGCGTATCAACCCTGGCTAACACCTACATTAACCTTAGTGTTGCACAACCAGGTGGCGCTGCCACCCACAGGGAAGCAGCCAAATCCCGTAAGTATAGAGAACTGGATCACCACTACAATTTTGTCCCCATTGCTTCTGAGACCCTCGACGCCTGGGGTAAAAGTGCTACCAGTTTTTTGAAGGAACTGGGTTCTAGGCTCATTGAAACAACAAGGGACCCGAGAGCTGCAAGCTTTCTTTTCCAGCGCCTCAGTGTGGCGATACAGAGGGGAAATGCGCACTGCATCCAGGGTTCCTGCCCGCCATCTGAGGAGCTGGAGGAACTCGACAACCTATGACAACCATCTTTGTAACCCATATGTAACTCCTTTTTTGTAACAAAGTTCAAATAAAGTAAATATATATGTGTACATACAAAAGAATGGGGGTGGTAGGAGAAGATAATATTAGTGTTCAGTGAGAAACCACAAGGTCTCCTCTGAATACTTTTTATTTTCTTCTCCGAGGCTATGGGTCCCCACATTGGCACCAGAGGTGGTACCCTCACAAACTTTTATATATATATATATATATATATATATATATATATATATATATATATATATATATATATATATATATATATATATATATATATATATATATATTAGTATATTTTGGTAGCAGTCTTTCCTGTAGACATATATTATTAAATATGACCGAAAAAGTAAGATTAATAATTCTAACACGAATTTTCTCGATCTTTCTTACGTTTCTTTTCACTGTTGATGGTAATTCAAAGATCAATTCTCCAAAATTCATTTTTATTTCTAGTCTGACGCGACACTTGAGCGCGTTTCGTAAAACTTATTACATTTTCAAAGACTTTAGTTTACACACACACACACAACTTTAACTGAATAGAGCTTAAACATCTTTCGAGTTTTTATACCTACATTTGGGTGAAGTGACATGTTACAATAGTTTTGGATGAGGTGAAAATAAACTTTTAACACAAGACAGAACACGAAACAATGAAATACAAACAGGTATTAAAGGTAGGTAACTGCAGAAGGCCTATTTTTATTGGCCCATATTTTTTGATGCTTTTGTATTGGAGCAGAGTCTTGAAGTGGGTAGAATATAGTTGTGCATTAATTGGCTGTTGATTGCTGGTGTTGACTTCTTGATGTGTAGTGCCTCACAGACGTCGAGCCGCCTGCTATCGCTGTATCTATGTTCCTTAATGGAGCCCTATTGCTTATGCATCGTTAAACGCCTGGAAAGAGATGTTGTTGTCTTGCCTATATACTGAGTTTTTTTAGGCTTACAATCCCCAAGAGGGCGTTTGAAGGCATAGACGACGTTGGTTTCTTTTAAAACGTTCTGCTTTGTGTCTGGAGAGTTTCTCATGAGTAGGCTGGCCGTTTTTTTGGTTTTATAGTAAATTGTCAGTTGTATCTTCTGATTTTTGTCTGTAGGGATAACGTTTCTACTGACAATATCTTTCAGGACCCTTTCCTCCGTTTTATGGGCTGTGGAAAAGAAGTTCCTGTAAAATAGTCTAATAGGGGGTATAGGTGTTGTGTTAGTTGTCTCTTCAGAGGTTGCATGGCGTTTCACTTTCCTTCTTATGATGTCTTCCACGAAACCATTGGAGAAGCCGTTGTTGACTAGGACCTGCCTTACCCTACAGAGTTCTTCGTCGACTTGCTTCCATTCTGAGCTGTGGCTGAGAGCACGGTCGACATAAGCGTTAACAACACTCCTCTTGTACCTGTCCGGGCAGTCACTGTTGGCATTGAGGCACATTCCTATGTTTGTTTCCTTAGTGTAGACTGCAGTGTGGAAAACTCCGCTCCTTTCCATGACTGTTACATCTAGAAAGGGCAGCTTCCCATCCTTCTCCATCTCGTAAGTGAAACACAACACAGAATCCTGCTCAAATGCCTCCTTCAGCTCCTGCAGATGTCTGACATCAGGTACCTGTGTAAAAATGTCGTCAACATACCTGCAGTATATGGCCAGTTTCAAGTTCATGTCGACTAAGACTTTTTGCTCGATGGTACCCATGTAGAAGTTTGCAAACAGGACACCTAGGGGAGAACCCATGGCGACCCCATCTATTTGTTTATACATGTGTCCATCCGGGCTCAAGAAGGGTGCCTCTTTAGTACAAGCTTGGAGTAGTTTCCTTAGACTGTTTTATGGTATGACAAGAGGAGTACAGGCCGGATCACGTACATTCTGTCGGCTATCATCCCGATTGTTTCATCCACAGGTACGTTGGTAAACAGTGATTCTACGTCCAACGAGGCTCTTATCCCTGTGGCCCGTGTTCCACGCAGCAAGTCAACAAATTCCTTTGGAGACTTCAGGCTGAAGGCGCAAGGGACATAAGGAGTCAGCAGGCCATTGAGTTGTTTCGCCAGTCTGTACGTGGGTGTGGGTATCTGGCTGATGATTGGCCGAAGTGAGTTTCCAGGCTTGTGTGTCTTGACATTTCCATACGCATATCCAGATTTATATTCCCCAATAATCTTTGGCAGGTTTTAGCTTTTACCACCCTGTAGCTATTACCACCCCAATAGCTAATATTATCAACACCACAGTAATCTCATCACACATTCTATTATTCTCAGCACACTAAAGTTATTATTATCATCACACTGTAGTTATTAGTCTCACTACACTGTAGTTGTGGTGGAGGCCAACTCCATATAAAGTTCAAATGTAGATTTGATACAGCCCAATGCGCTCAAGCATTTGTACACCAGTTGATTGACAATTGACAGCCGAGAACAAAGAGCCTAGGCTCAAAACTCGCAAGCACTATTAGGTGAGTAAAACTATCCATCTATCCATCCATCGTCCTATCCATCTATCTCTCCTCTGTCAGTCTAGCTATTTATCTAGCTATTCATCTATTCATCCATATGTACATACATCCAGCTATCAATCTATAAATCCTCTTATCTATCCACCCATACATCCATGTCTCTGACCATCTGACCATCTATCCATATATCCATCAATCTATTTGTCTTCCTAGCTTTCTATACATCCATTTATGTATTCATATATGCATCCTTCGATTTATCCTTTTATCTATCAATCCATCTCTCTCTATTTATCTACCAATATATCTATCCATATATTGGTAGCTATTTATCAGTCTTTCCATAGAGGTATCCTTCTATCCACCCATTAATCCATCCATCTATATATATCCGTGCATTTACCTGTCTATCCATTCATCTGTATGTCTATCCATCTATATATCCTTCCATCCATCTATCTATCTATCCATCCATCTATCTATCCATTAATCTATCGATCTACCTATTCCTCTATCCCTGTATCCATATATCTGTTCAGTCATCTATCTATCATTTATATCTATCCATCTAGCTATTCATCTATCAATTAATCTAACCACCCATCTACTGTCTGCTCTTGTTACGAACCCGACTCCATCGTCGGAGCATGGAGCAGCGACGTCAACGCCATCTGTGAGTCTGCTCCCGAAACCCCCACAAAATGGACGACGCCATCTGGTGGTGGCAGTACGATACCTGCAAGAGACTCTAGATTTCTGCCTTGGTCAGCCCGAAGAGTCGCTGTTGCTGACCTCTGGTGAGGTGGCGCCTGGAAATCAACACCATCTTTTGGAATATGAGTAGTATGTCAAGGTCAGAGTCCGTAAGTGGTATTTTTTAGTTCACAAGTACTGACCAGTTTACTGATGACGTGTCTGTATCCACAGAGGCGACGTAGGGCTGCGGTGGTACGAGGACAGTCAGTCTACCCAGGGCAGCCTATTATCTCTCTATTTCATTCTGCTTTACGTGAGCAGTGAGCCGCCGCCGAAGAGGAACTGAGTAGTATCTGCTGTCTGCCTGTGAAGTGGCAGTGACGGAATTCGGCGTATCCCGGGACTGGCTAGAGGAAGAGACGACCAACAGTGAGGTGCTACGGAGGAGTGTAACTAGCTAGTTGCAAGAAGCTCCTGCCAGGGGTTCGCTACCCTTGTATTTGTTCGTGTAGAGACCCAGCAGCACGAGGCTGATGTTCTCTGTCAGCACCAGGCTGGAGAGTGATTGTGGGCGTTCACAAGGAGCACCTTGTGATATTTTAGGTGTTGGTGTTTCCCAGTACTGGTTGAGGACGGTACTGTGTGTTGAGGAAACACGGAAGTTGACAAGGCTACATTGCATAAGCATAGAGGAGCTCTTAGTGTCCTATGAGAGCGACACATGTGTATATATCAGTGTAGTAATACTTCGTTTATGATTCTATTAAGGGGATGGGAAAGTGATGTGTGAATATATTGATAAAAGACGAAGTGTCGTATTCCTTTTAACTCCCCCATGTTATTTTACTTGCATTACCAAGCCAACTCCTTGAAAGCCACTACCGATTTGGGGTCGGATACTAGTACTTTGGTTCTTCCAGCAAAGAACCCGGTTGCGTCTCATAGTGGCTGTAACAGCTCTACTACTGCGGTTTGACGGTAGAGCGAAGGTCTCGCTTCACGCAGGTCGATGTTCATTCCCCGACAGTCAAAGTGGCTGGGCACCATTCCTTCCCCCCGTCCCACCCCAAATCGTTCCCTCTCTCCCGTCTACTGTCTGTCTCTGTCTTCCCCCTCCCTCTGTCTCTGTCAATGTCTCTTTCTTTGTCTGTACCTATCTGTCTGTCAGTCTCTTTCTCTCTCACTACAATGTAGTTATTATTCTCGCCACACTGTAGTTATTATTCCCACAATACTGTAATTATAATTCTCACAACACTAGCTGTTCACTCAGATGTGATGTATCAATAAAAAAATCTGTAGGAGCACTGATGAGGATTCGAACCAATACAGTGGGTGATCCCACGCACACGCCCCAGACAATTCTCTTCTCTCCATCGTCAATTCTAAGCTGACAGTGGACGATATAATCCACCTATACAGTGCTCCACTCCGTTATACAGTGTGATGGCTCGACGTATTACGTGTTTCAGAGTGCCTCCCGCGAAAGATGTGTACACCTGTTGATGGGCCAGGCTGGGGGAGAGTGACACATGTTGTTGGCCAGGCTGGGGGAGAATGACACCTGATGATGGGCCAGGCTGGGGGAGAATGACGCCTGGTGATGGGCCAGGCTGGGGGAGAATGACGCCTGGTGATGGGCCAGGCTGGGGGAGAATGACACCTGGTGATGGGCCAGGCTGGGGGAGAATGACACCTGTTGATGGGCCAGGCTGGGGGAGAATGACACATGTTGTTGGCCAGGCTGGGGGAGAATGACACCTGATGATGGGCCAGGCTGGGGGAGAATGACGCCTGGTGATGGGCCAGGCTGGGGGAGAATGACGCCTGGTGATGGGCCAGGCTGGGGGAGAATGACACCTGATGATGGGCCAGGCTGTGGGAGAATGACGCCTGGTGATGGGCCAGGCTGGGGGAGAATGACGCCTGGTGATGGGCCAGGCTGGGTGAGAATGACACCTGGTGATGGGCCAGGCTGGGTGAGAATGACACCTGGTGATGGGCCAGGCTGGGGGAGAATGACACCTGGCGATGGGCCAGGCTGGGGGAGAATGACACCTGGTGATGGGCCAGGCTGGGGGAGAATGACACCTGGTGATGGGCCAGGCTGGGGGAGAATGACACCTGGTGATGGGCCAGGCTGGGGGAGAATGACGCCTGTTGATGGGCCAGGCTGGGGGAGAATGACACCTGGTGATTGGCCAGGCTGGGGGCGAATGACGCCTGACAAAGCCATTTGAAATGAGACCTCGTTGAAAATAATTGGAATTACTATTGGTTTAACTACTTGTTTAAAGATGTTGGGTCTGCTCCTCAGCAGGACGTTAGATCCCAACAACACACACTGTAGGTATTATTTTCAATACACTGTGCTTATTTTTTCACGATACTAGAGTTATTATTCTCACCACCCTGTAGTAATATTTCTCACCACATTGTAATTATTCTCACCACACAGTATTATTCTCAATACAGTGTGGTCATTATTCTCACCACACTTTACCTATTATTCTCATTTCAATGTAGTTATTTTTTTTCACTACACAGTACCAAATATGCTTATTCATCGTTATCTCCAGTAAAGCATGCAATTTGCGTGTAACTAACTGAACCACAAGCAATTTACTTGCAATCAACTAGAGAGCTTGGATTTTACTCGTAATCACTTGGAAAGAACGTTATTTACATATCACCATGAATGGCATTACTTTATTTGTAACCAGTAGTAAAGCAAGTCAATTTCTTGTAATTAGCAAGAAAGCAGATAATATACTTATAATAAAGAGCAGACCTACAAGCACGGTGTGAGCGTGGCCACCAGAGCAGACCTCCCAGCACGGTGTGAGCGTGGCCACCAGAGCAGACCTCCCAGCACGGTGTGAGCGTGGCCACCAGAGCAGACCTCCCGGCACGGTGTGAGCGTGGCCACCAGAGCAGACCTCCCGGCACGGTGTGAGCGTGGCCACCAGAGCAGACCTCCCAGCACGGTGTGAGCGTGGCCACCAGAGCAGACCTCCCGGCACGGTGTGAGCGTGGCCACCAGAGCAGACCTACCAGCACGGTGTGAGCGTGGCCACCAGAGCAGACCTCCCGGCACGGTGTGAGCGTGGCCACCAGAGCAGACCTCCCAGCACGGTGTGAGCGTGGCCACCAGAGTAGACCTCCCGGCACGGTGTGAGCGTGGCCACCAGAGCAGACCTCCCGGCACGGTGTGAGCGTGGCCACCAGAGCAGACCTCCCAGCACGGTGTGAGAGTGGCCACCAAAGCAGACCTCCCGGCACGGTGTGAGCGTGGCCACCAGAGCAGACCTACCAGCACGGTGTGAGCGTGGCCACCAGAGCAGACCTCCCGGCACGGTGTGAGCGTGGCCACCAGAGCAGACCTCCCGGCACGGTGTGAGCGTGGCCACCAGAGCAGACCTCCGGCACGGTGTGAGCGTGGCCACCAGAGCAGACCTCCCAGCACGGTGTGAGCTTGGCCACCAGAGCAGACCTCCCGGCACGGTGTGAGCGTGGCCACCAGAGCAGACCTCCCAGCACGGTGTGAGCGTGGCCACCAGAGCAGACCTCCCGGCACGGTGTGAGCGTGGCCACCAGAGCAGACCATGATAACCACCACCTGCTGCCACACTCCACCACCACCACCTGCTGCCACACTCCACCACCACCACCACCACCACCTGCTGCCACACTCCACCACCACCACCACCACCTGCTGCCACACTCCACCACCACCACCTGCTGCCACACTCCACCACCACCACCTGCTGCCACACTCCACCACCACCACCACCTGCTGCCACACTCCACCACCACCACCTGCTGCCACACTCCACCACCACCTGCTGCCACACTTCACCACCACCTGCTGCCACACTCCACCACCACCACCACCACCTGCTGCCACACTCCACCACCATAACCACCACCTGCTGCCACACTCCACCACCATAACCACCACCTGCTGCTACACTCCACCACCACCACCACCTGCTGCCACACTCCACCACCACCACCTGCTGCTACACTCCACCACCACCACCACCTGCTACCACACTCCACCACCATAACCACCACCTGCTGCCACACTCCACCACCACCACCACCACCACCTGCTGCCGCACTCCACCACCATAACCACCACCTGCTACCACACTCCACCACCACCACCACCACCTGCTGCTACACTCCACCACCACCACCACCTGCTGCCACACTCCACCACCACCACCACCTGCTGCCACACTCCACCACCACCACCACCACCACCTGCTGCCACACTCCACCACCACCACCTGCTGCCACACTCCACCACCACCACCTGCTGCCACACTCCACCACAACCACCACCACCACCACCTGCTGCCACACTCCACCACCACCACCACCACCTGCTGCCACACTCCACCACCACCACCACCACCACCTGCTGCCACACTCCACCACCACCACCTGCTGCCACACTCCAACACCACCACCTGCTGCCACACTCCACCACCACCACCACCACCACCTGCTGCCACACTCCACCACCATAACCACCACCTGCTGCCACACTCCACCACCATAACCACCACCTGCTGCCACACTCCACCACCACCACCTCCACCACCTGCTGCCACACTCCACCACCACCTGCTGCCACACTCCACCACCACCACCACCACCTGCTGCCACACTCCACCACCACCTGCTGCTACACTCCACCACCACCACCACCACCTGCTGCCACACTCCACCACCATAACCACCACCTGCTGCCACACTCCCACCACCATAACCACCACCTGCTGCTACACTCCACCACCACCACCACCTGCTGCCACACTCCACCACCACCACCACCACCACCTGCTGCCACACTCCACCACCACCACCTGCTGCTACACTCCACCACCACCACCACCACCACCAGCTACCACACTCCACCACCATAACCACCACCTGCTGCCACACTCCACCACCACCACCTGCTGCCGCACTCCACCACCATAACCACCACCTGCTACCACACTCCACCACCACCACCACCTGCTGCTACACTCCACCACCACCACCACCACCACCTGCTGCTACACTCCACCACCACCACCACCACCTGCTGCTACACTCCACCACCACCACCACCTGCTGCTACACTCCACCACCACCACCACCACCACCACCTGCTGCTACACTCCACCACCACCACCACCACCACCTGCTGCCACACTTCACCACCACCACCACCACCTGCTGCTACACTCCACCACCACCATAACCACCACCTGCTGCCACACTCCACCACCACCACCACCACCTGCTGCCACACTCCACCACCACCACCACCTGCTGCCACACTCCACCACCACCACCACCACCTGCTGCTACACTCCACCACCACCATAACCACCACCTGTTGCCACACTCCACCACCACCACCTGCTGCTACACTCCACCACCACCACCACCACCTGCTGCTACACTCCACCACCACCACCACCACCACCTGCTGCCACACTCCACCACCACCACCTGCTGCCACACTCCACCACCACCACCACCTGCTGCTACACTCCACCACCACCACCACCACCTGCTGCTACACTCCACCACCACCACCACCACCTGCTGCTACACTCCACCACCACCACCACCACCACCTGCTGCCACACTCCACCACCACCACCTGCTGCTACACTCCACCACCACCACCACCTGCTGCCACACTCCACCACCACCACCACCACCTGCTGCTACACTCCACCACCACCACCACCACCACCTGCTGCCACACTCCACCACCACCACCACCTGCTGCCACACTCCACCACCACCACCACCTGCTGCCACACTCCACCACCATAACCACCACCTGCTGCCACACTCCACCACCACCACCACCTGCTGCCACACTCCACCACCACCTGCTGCTACACTCCACCACCATGACCACCACCTGCTGCCACACTCCACCACCACCTGCTGCCACACTCCACCACCACCACCTGCTGCCACACTCCACCACCACCTCCACCACCTGCTGCCACACTCCACCACCACCACCACCATCTGCTGCCACACTCCACCACCACCACCACCACCACCTGCTGCCACACTCCACCACCATAACCACCACCTGCTGCCACACTCCACCACCACCACCACCACCACCTGCTGCCACACTCCACCACCATAACCACCACCTGCTGCCACACTCCACCACCATAACCATCACCTGCTGCCACACTCCACCACCACCACCTGCTGCTACACTCCACCACCACCACCACCACCTGCTGCTACACTCCACC
>NC_091212.1:344774-385256 GCF_040958095.1 Procambarus clarkii | reverse complement strand
CCACCCCATGTTGCAACCGGTGTTCGGAATCTGCAGGATTGCCACGATGATATTCGGCATATCCTTGATGCCCAAGGCCATTCTGTCCTCCAGGTTGACTCGTTTACTCGTCCCCCTCGTGGTCGTCGCCGTCAACCCTTTCGCGTTGTGAAAATCACCTTTGATGGTAGGACCCTTCCATCCTCTGTCATTCTTGCTGGTGCTAGGTGCTCTGTCCAGGAGTATATTCCTTCTCCTCGACTTTGTAATAAGTGCTTGAGGTTTGGGCATGGTGCCCTCCGCTGCTCTGGGACTGTCTCTCTCTGTCCTTTGTGTGGGAGTGAAGATTACTCTAAGTCGGAGTGCACTTCTCCCAAGCTCGCTGCCTCAACTGCGGTGAGGCCCATCCTACGTTCTCCCGTGCCTGTGTCCATTACAAGCTTGAGGCGGCCGTCCTTAACCTGAAGCACCGGGAGCGTTTGTCTTTTCCTGAGGCGAGGCGCCAAGTTCGCCGGCTCCCGCCTTATACTAACATCTCTTATGCTCGCGTGTTGTGCTCTTCCTCTCCTCGTCCTTCCCCCCTTCCTCAGACTCTCAACCGTTTCCGGGCCTTGGACCCTGATACGCCCACTGCCCCCTCCTCTGTTCCTTTGAGTTCTTTCCCGAGGGGTCCCCCTCCAGGTCCTCTGTCTGGGGTTCCCCTTTCTTTCAACCCGGTCTGTCATGTCTCCTGTGTCTTCTTCCTCGTCCCCCTCCGATCCTCCTTCCCATCCTCTTCCTCCATCTATCGGCTCTCCCCGCCGCCTGTCGGAGCAGGCGGATGTCCATCGCTCTCCTAACGGCCGTCGTGTGTGCTCTCGTTCGGCTTCTCCTGTTGAGACACTGGAATCCGTTGCCCGGTACGTAGTTGCTGGGACACCTGTCTCTTTAAGTCAGAAGCGTAAGCCTGGCTCCTCTCCTTCCTCTTCCCCGGCGGGTAAGAAGGCTTCGCTTTCTTCCTTAGCTCCTACTTCTGGCTCTGTTGCTCCTTCCCCTCCCGTTTCAGTGGTTGCGCCCCCTGTTCCTGCTATGGAGGTTTCTTTGGCCCCTGCTTCCCTTTCGGTTGCTGCTCTTGCTGGGGTGCGCTCCCCTCTTTCTACTCCCCCTCTTCCTACTGCTGTCTTTGACTGCTCCTCTCCGTTGTCTCCTCCTCTTCCTCTCCTCCTCCGGACCCCGCCCGCCACCTCTGATCTGTTCTCCCGGTTTTTTTCCGTTTCTGTTCTCCCTCCGTCTTTGCTCAGTTTACCCATGCCCCTAACCCTGACTTTGCTGACCCTGATCCCGACCCTGATATTCTTTAACGTGCTCTGTTGCTCTTTCACCTTTGTTTCTTCCTTGTTCTCTGTTTTTGTCCTTTCTCTTCTCGTCGTTGTCCATTCTTCAATGGGACGTTCGAGGTTATTACGCCAATTTCCTCGAACTCCAACTTCTGATTTCGCGGTTTTCGCCCCTTTGTGTCTGTCTCCAGGAGCCAATGCTTGGTGCTCGTCCTGGTCGTTTTCGTGGCTATTCCTTTCTCTCCCTCCCCCAGCCATTGCTGGGGCTTCTAATTCTTCTGCTCTCTTGATTCGTGCAGATGTTCCCTTTGTTCCTTTACTTTTCCTTCGCCTCTCCATTGTTCTGCTGCTCGTATCTTTGTGGGGAAATGGTACACAGTTTGTTCCATTTATCTCCCCCCGAGTGTCCCGCTCTCTCTTCCTGATTTGAAACACCTCCTAGACTCCTTGCCGGAGCCTGTGCTCCTGCTGGTTGACTTCAATTGTCGTCATTCTCTTTGGGGTGACGTTCTGACGAATACCCGGGGTCGCCTCCTTGAGCCGTTTCTCCTATCTCTTCCCTGTCTCTTCTGAATTCTGGTGAGCCCACTCATTTGGACTCTCGGACTCGCACCCTTTCTTGTCTTGATCTTTCTCTCTGCTCTTCTTCTCTTTACTTAGATTTCACGTGGCAGGTTCTTGATGACCTCCATGGAAGTGATCATTTCCCCATCCTTGTTCCTTTTTCTCTTTTCGCCCTTCCCTCTCTTTCCCTAGGTGGCAGTTTGCTAAGGCAGACTGGACCCTATTTACCCTCAGTGCTGCTCTCTCTGACCTCTCCCTTCTGCCTCTCTCTCGCGCTCTCCTCCTTTTTCATGACACTGTCTTCAACGCTGCCCTCCGCTCTATTCCTCGCTCTTCCTCTCGGGGTCCACGGAAGTGCGTTCCCTGGTGGAATGCGGACTGTGCTCGGGCTGTCCACTGTAAGCGTGCAGCCTGGAAGAGGCACCGCCGTAGGCAGACGACCGATTCTTTTCTTTTCTTTCGGAAAGCGAGTGCGGTGGCCCGTAGGGCCATCCGTACGGCTAAACGTGAATGTTGGGCATCTTATGTCTCAACAATTACGTCCGAAACCCCTCTGGCCCAGATCTGGAAGCGTATCCGCAAGATAGCGGGTAAGTTCGTTCCCGATGTTTCACCGGTCCTTCACCTCCATGATACTCTTGTTGCGGACCCGTTGCAGGTCGCTTCCGAACTGGGTTCCCACTTTTCTTCTGTTAGCTCTGGTCTTCATCTTCCCCAATCTTTCCTTCTTCGTAAACCTGTCCTTGAGTCTCGTCCTTTAGATTTCTGCACTCATCTTCAGCTTCCCTATAATGATCCCTTCTCTCTCTCTGAACTTCGTTCTGCCCTGGCCCTCTGCGGTTCTACGGCGGCGGGCTCCGATGGTATTCATTATGAGATGCTTCGCCATCTCCCTCCGAGCACGTCTCAGTATTTACTGAGTCTGTATAATCGGATCTGGGAGTCGTCGTCAGTCCCTGAGGACTGGCTCGATGCCGTTGTCCTCCCTGTTCGCAAACCGGGGTCTCTGGGTACTTCCCCTAAGGACTTTTGCCCTATTGCTCTCACGAGTTGTGTCTGCAAACTCTTTGAACGTATGGTTAACGCTCGTCTGATGTGGTTCCTGGAACACCATCACCTTCTCTCCCCTTCTCAATTTGGTTTCCGCAAGTGCCGCAGCACGACAGATGTCCTGGTGAACTTGGAGGTCTATATTCGTACTGCTTTTGCTGCGAAGACCTCCGTTGTTGCCGTCCTTTTTGACCTGGAAAAGGCTTACGACACCACTTGGCGTTATCATATCCTATCTCAACTTCATTCTTTTGGCCTTCGTGGTCATCTCCCTCTCTTTCTCCGCAGCTTCCTCTCTCGTCGTTCCTTTCGGGTGCGCCTTGGTACCGCTCTCTCTCCCTCTTTTCAGCAATACGAAGGTGTGCCCCAGGGTAGTGTTCTGAGCACTACTCTTTTTCTGGTTGCCCTCAATGGTCTTCTTTCCTCTCTTCCTTCTGGTGTCTTCTCCGCTCTCTATGTCGATGATCTTACCCTTTGTTGTCAGGGTGATGATTCGCCTCTCCTTCAACGCCGGCTTCAACTTGCAATTGATGCCGTGTCGTCTTGGGCCACTGATCATGGCTTCAAGTTCTCTACTTCTAAGACTTGTGCCATGACATTTACGAGGAAACGGGTTGTTCTTCGTCCCTCTTTGTCACTTTATGGTCATCCCCTTGAATACAAAGATTCCACGAAGCTTTTGGGGTTATTCCTTGACACTCGTTTGTCTTGGTCTCCCCATATCTCTTACCTCCGTGTTGAGTGCTCTAAGGCCCTTACCCTCCTTCGGGTCTTGTCCCATACTTCTTGGGGGGCAGATAGGCGCACTGTCCTTGCTTTACATTCCTCTCTCGTCCTGTCTAAGCTCGATTATGGTTGCCCTGCTTACTCGTCTGCTTCTCCTTCTACTCTTCGCCGTCTTGATGCTTTGCACCATACTGGGTTGCGCCTCAGTTCTGGTGCCTTTCGTTCGACTCCCGTCCTTAGCTTGTATGTTGACACTGGCCTCCTGTCTCTCCAGGACCGCCGTGATCGCTACTGTCTTCGCTATCTTGCGCGGTCCTTGCAACATCCTTCCTCTCGCCTCTGTCGTGCTTTAACTTTTACCCCTCCTGCGGTTCCTGTTCCTCTTCACCACCTCCCTCTTTCTGTCCGGTTATCTCGCCTGCAGGATTCTCTTTCCGTTCGTATTTCTGATGTTTCTCCTCGTGTTGTTCCTTCTTTGCCCCCGTGGAGGGTCCCTCTTCCGCGGTTTTGTACATCCTTGACCCGTATCACTAAAGCTTTTACCCCTCCTACGGTTCTAAAACGCCTTTTCCTCGAGCACTTTTCTTCTCACTCCCGCTCCGTTTCTGTCTTCACCGATGGGTCTAAGTCAGCGGACGGTGTTGGCTACTCTGTTGTTTTTCCTGATCGCACTTATATGTGTCGCTTGCCTCCGGAGACTAGCATCTTTACAGCGGAACTTTATGCTATTCTCTATGCTCTTCGCCTCCTACTTTCTCGTTGTCAGTCTTCCTTTGTAGTTGTTGACTCTCGTAGTGCCCTCATGGCTCTCGGGTCCTTTAATCCAGTTCATCCAGTGGTTGTCGAGATCCAGCATTGGCTGTTTCTCGTTCACAGTAAATTTAAGTCGGTTGAGTTTTGTTGGGTTCCCAGCCATATTGGTGTGTCTTTAAATGAGCGTGCGGATGCTGCCGCCAAGGAAGCTGTCCGCTCTTGTCCCATCTCTCGTAAGGGCATTCCGTATTCCGACTTTTACCCGGTTATCCATTCCTCAGTCCTTACCCCTTGGCAGGCTTCTTGGTTGTCTGTTACTGGTAACAAGCTACGTACTCTTAAATGTTGTGTTTCCTCGTGGCAGTCCTCCTTCCACCGTAACCGGCGGTGGGAAACAGCTCTGGCGAGGTTACGTATTGGCCATACTCGCTTAACCCATGGTCACTTGATGGAGCGCCGCCCTGCTCCTTATTGTCCTAGTTGCATTGTCCCTCTTACGGTCGTGCATGTCCTTCTTCAATGTCCTGACTTCCAGGACGAGCGTATGTCTTGCTTTCCGACCGCCCCTCGCGGTCACCTGTCCCTCTATAGAATTCTTGGTGACTCGGATACTTTTGATATCGTTCGCCTTATGCGTTTTTGTTCTCGTATTGGCATCCTTGGTGATATTTAGCGCCCTCTGATTATTTTGCGTCTTTGATGGTGCTACATAGCCTTCCCGGTTTGGTGCCTTCTTTTGATAATTACTTACTTACTTCCTCCCTAAGTCAATATAAACATAGAATTGGAACTAATCCTCGGGACGCTGTAAGGAAGGAGATTAGCTCCACAGAGAGTGTAAACAAGGGCTTCCTGGAAGGTTTATCCAGCCCCAGCAACCTTAACATCACTACCAGGAAGTGTTGAGTATCCATCTATACCAAATATCTGTTATTAGTTTTGGGCAATAACTATTAATAATGAATAGGTGGTTAATGAAATAATAATATGAAACAGCGAGGAATCATCAAAGTAAGCCTAGTCTCATTATATTAGACAATCCAAATTTCTTGTCACACCTGTACTTCATATGCTATTATCAGTTTTTTACTATAAAACTTATTGGCAAGAATCTTGTGATTCATGAGACATCAGTTGAGCTGGCCAACTGTAAGAAACTGTACAGACGCCTTACAAGCTCTAGCTGCCCAACAGCCGCCATTAACAGAGCCAGCCATTATTAACAGGACCAGATGGTCCACATGTGGCATACCAAAGTCTGATGTTTAAGGGGACATCAGTTCCAAATATGCCAAAAATATGCTATAAATGAAAATTAGTTCGATTTCAATCAAACTTTTTTGACTAGTTGTATACGAAAAGGGATTCATCTGGTCCGAGTCTCAGCATCGTAGCATAAATAGGAAGGGAGAAAAAATACTGAATTATGTGTCATCAATTTTCAAAAATAGTAAAAATTAACATCAAACACAAGTGTCAACTGAAATCATGTCTCTGACTCTCAGCTATCGCAATAGCATATAATAAAAATATTTAATAATTAGTTTTATCCCCCCAAAATTTAATTGTAAAACAAAATTTTCAACTAAAATTTTTAACTAAAATAAGGTTTTCATTGTTTTTTCTTATTTGTTTATCGGAAGATTTCCATGAAACTTATACACCTGACTGCACGCAAGCCTATCTGTAAGGGTGTCAATTTTGGAGGAAATTGGTTGATGTCAACCTCAACCACAGATGGCCGCACCTGAGACTTTATTTTTTACTTAAATATTTTCAAGTAACAAACGTTCCTATAACTCTTGCATTTTTTATTCAATTTACATGAAACTTACACCTTATATGTAGAGTCTTATGTTTCTACAATCTGATTCGAGCTAAATTCGAGTTCGATTTATTGATTTTATAATATTAATAAAACATGATATATTTCCATAATTTTGGGGGGAACTTTGACTATTTATATTAGTAAAACTAAACATATTTTGGGAAATCCGCTGAATCACTACCTTTATTATATGATATTGTGATAGAAGAGTGTCGTAGAAATGATTTCATTTAAAACTTGTGCTTGTTATTAGAGGATGAAAATGTGTAAAAGTCGTTGAAAATAAATCTCCCTTTCTATTTAGGTTGCAATACTGAAACTCGGAGCAATTGCAGCACTTTTCATATACAACTAACCAAAAAAGGTTTGTTGACATTGAACAAAGTTTAAAAAACTAACTGATGGCCCCCCTTAAGGAGCAGCTCTCTCATTACCAATAACAGCTAGGCCATTCAGTTGACCCAAAGCCCTGGGACAGGATGGTCGAGATGTGCCCTCGTCCTCGTGACATAGGCCTAGCTGTATGGCCCAGCCTTTAGAGTGTCTAATAGCACAGCTGAGACAGTAGCAGGTATTCCAAAGTGTGGTTATCGACCATTGATAATAGTGAGTGGTGAATAGTGTGGTCTGGCCAGCAATTGAGACAAACATTGCAAGGTGTGTCAGTAACAGAGGTTCCACGAGGGGAGCAGTGTGGGTCCCCTCCCAGGTACCTGGGCCTTATAGCCCCTGTGCCTTCCCTCCCTAACGTCGCGGTCTCCCTGAGCGGCTGGTGTTGTTTACATGAGGAACCTGATAGCTCACCGCCTAGTTAATGTATACAGTTCTGTATGGTGCCTTTACTGATACACGTGACAACTACATAGTCATAGGCCAATAGATGAGGGAAACCAGAAGTCATACAAGACGACTACAGCAGCAGCAGCAACAACAACACAGGCAGGCAATCGCACAAGTGAGTATGCCTAGCACATCTGGCCACAACAACAACTTCCACCCTGGCATGGGTGAGGCTCTACCCCCGAGGACTACCGACAGTGATGGCGGGAATGACAATTCATCAGAAGATGAAGGCGGCAACGAAACAGCCAGGAGCAGAGCATCTAAGAAACGGGACAGGAAACGATTGCAACATCAACTACAACGACAGCATGGCCAAACACAACCACAACGAGAGTAGCAACATCATCATCACCCACCACAACAACAACCAGCTGAAGATGGTGAGTGGCACACCCTAATCTTCTCTCCTACAACGGATATGGGGCCAGCAGAAAAGTACAGATAGATCATTAACGCCGCCCGCACCCATAGAGACCAGCACCGCATTGAAAGCAGATTTGTAGGTAGCAATGTCGTCTTGCGGGTGTTTGGGGCCAGAGCCTTGCAGTTCTTCACAAACAATAACCATGACTATGAAGGTAAGAGATTTAAACTGTTAGAAGTAAACTCGCAGAATAAACGGACCAAAATTATAATTAGAACTACAGTATCCATGCTCCTATTGAGTACATCAATGAACTTCCCCAGATCATCTGGGTCAAGCGCAACATGGCACCTGGGGGAGTGCAAAAAAATCAAGCAATCGCTATGTGGAAGGGAGAACTGCCCCTCTTATAGCATTACTAGGCATAAAGCCTTGTAGAGTGGAACGATATAATGACAGCCCATCCTTATGTGGCAACTGTTAACGGTGGGACCACAGAACCTGGCAATGTGATCAGAGAGACACCCACAACAATACTACATCACACCCGCTACAACACACCCGCTACACACACCCGCTACAACACCCCCAGATGTGGGTGTTGTAGCGGCTTTCACGACACTAAACTGTGTCTGGATAAGCTTAGTGTTAATAACGCCGTAACACCCAAATGCGTTAATTGCCAGCAACCCTCACCATGCATGGAACCGGCACTGCTGCAAGAAGCCTAATTGGCAGGGACCAACACGAATGTCAACTCAGGCTACAGGTGAACCAGTGACCAGGGGGGATGGGGGATGTAGCCCAGGGAGCGGGTGGTCCAGTGACTGTAGCCTGGGGAGGAAATGGTGTAGCCTGGCACCGCTCCCCTGAGGCCTACCCACATCTTGCCCCTCCCACACTCACCCACCCATACTTCTCTTCCTGCTGACGGCGCCACACCACCACAACCCCCACCACCACCCCCACCCCCACCTACCTCAGAACCAGACCCTTCCACTGCATCCCAACTACCCGACATCCCCCTCCTATCACACCAACCACCCACTCTACCTCACCAACCAGCCCCCTTCCTGACCCCCAAGAAGCCATCACCCTGACTCATATAAAAAAAATACTTGATAATATGATACGAAATCATCCAGTCGTCCAAGAAATAATGCAAAAGCAAACAGAACTTGGGAACGCCCTTGACCAAATCCAAAGGACACAGGACCAAATCGTCCAGCTCCTGCAACAGCAGAGTCCATCATGTGAAGGGCCAACATGCCAGAGTCTGGTACAAGGTGATGCAGCACAAGCTGTCATGGTATATGACAGCAGGTGCAACAATGATCCCATAACATCACTTCACACAGTACAACCAGTAACACCAGTGCACACTGGAACACCAGAGCACACTACCACCGGTGCACACAGTAACACCAGTGCACACACCAGTCACCACAGAATACATAATAACGAAAGGGAACATCATCATAATGCTCAAAGTGCATCTGTTAGCAAACAACTTCAAAATGGATACTAACTGGGAAGAACATCTTACTATACTACAATGAAATTGCAATGGAGTTCGCAATAGAATTAATGACATCATACAGTACGTCGGTGAACACCAACTGACGTCATAGTGCTACAAGAAACACTGATGGGGTGATGACTTCAACCCAAGATTCAGCGGTTATCAGAAGTTTTCCCTTCAAGCTGGGGAAAGAAAACGGGGCCTCACTACCTTTGTAAGTAACAACATTCCTGTACAGATTATTGATGACCACATGGGGGATGAGTATGAGTCACTGGGAATAACCCTTTACTTAATAATATTACATTCAACAGGCAGATAATATTGCTGCGTTGTATACACAAGTTAACCCATAGGAAATGTAGCTTGTAGTGGAATTTTCCGTCAATAGAAAACGAGATATCATTGCCATATACTATTATAAATTCAGCAGCTATTGTGTTGGGAATTATTCTTAAATATATTAGTCTTTGGACTTTTTACCATCATAAAAACATCTTATTTGAATTAACCTAATTATCAGTACCAAAATAGAGTAAATGTGACCCTTCTATCAGTTACTGATATCTGGACAAAGTGCCAAGGCGTCAGTGGTGAGGAGGAAGAGGTCAGCCATTGTTTGTTAAAACCAGAGGCGCAGTGGAGCAAATTTGTCTCCTATAATTTCTCTTGTACGAAGTGTGATGGAGATCAGAGAAGTGGTCTTCCATCATCAACACGTTGTCAACATAATCAAGGAAAGTGTCCTACCGAAACCCGTTTATCTAATCATTTCTGGCCAGTTAAATGTTAGGTAGATAAGGGCAAACCGGTTAGAATGCGACCCGCCTCATAATAAAAGGTAATTAAGCCTTGGTCCTTATTATTTAATATACAGTGTTTTCTCTGACATAGCTGTCATATATTAGGATTCTGGCTTTACAGCTAGCGACCTTTGACAGGAACAAGAAGAGGAAGCAAGGCTTGATGCATCAGTTACTGGGTGATGGAAGCTAGCCTCAAACGAGGATAATTTGGTGTCTACATCCTAGTTATACCTGGTGGACTAAGCCTGCTGTACAATAAGATAAGGAACCTCCTCAATGTATACTAATATATGTAGTTAATACTGTAGTTTGATCAACCCATTCTCGCACTTTCGTATAGTCAATATTGACTTATTAAATATGTGTGTATGTGACATACTAATTTATTGTGAATATTTTAGTTTACCTGGAAAAGCTTCATAGAAAACACCGACCTTACCTAACTTTCTTAGTATGTTAAGATAAGCATCTTATTGCTTCGTAATTACAATTATTACTTAACCTATTATAGGCATAGGTTAAGTAATAATTGTAATTACGAAGCAATAAGATGCTTATCTTAACATGCTAAGAAGGTTAGGTAAGGTCGGTGTTTTCTATGAAGCTTTTCAAGGTAAACTAAAATATTCACAATAAATTAGTTTGTCGCATATGCACTTATTTAATAAGTCAATATTGACTGTAAAAAAGTGCAAGAACGGGTTGGTTTGATTGGCTGCATATATATAAATTTAATATAAACCCCACCTAATGTGTAAGGATCGATTTGTGAGATTATTGCAGAAATACAGTCCACTTAACATCATACCAATTGCTATCGAAATATATAAATTAACGTAAATATAAATTCTATATAAATTCATATAAATTAAATATAAATCTCACAGGTCGGTTCCCACAGGAAACAACGCATTCATTATGATTCCTGACAGTTTTGGTTTCTGTGAGTCCGATAATATATGGGTTCACTTCTTGTGCTCTTTCTCTTAGTTCGCTTCCCTTGCTTGTATTCCCATCTATGTTCGAGTATATCACTCTGAAACTGACTCTCTTCTGTCCTTCCTCAGTTTCTGTTAACTCCCCTGAAGCATGGGAAACAGGGAGGGTTTGGGGATGGAAGGGCCTAAGGAGGGGGACAGGGGATCTGGGAGGATCTTGTACGGGAAGGGTGGTGGAGGAGAGAGGGCTTGGGAAGGTGGGGGAGAAGAGAAGACATGGTTTGGGGTTGGGGGTTAGTGGGGAAGCTTGGGGGGGGGGGGTGAGACAGGGAGGCTTGGGGAGGGGTATGGGGGGGGGGAAGGCTTTGGGATGAGGGGGAAGGGGGGGCCCTTCAGGAGCAGAAGAGGAGGGAGGGCTTGCTTGAAGTGAGAACTGAGGAGGGTGGGGAAGAAGGGAGGCCTTAGGGGAGTGGGGGAGAAGGGTGGGCTTAGAGGGGTGTGGGAGAATGGAGAGCTTAGGGGGATGGGGGAGAACGGAGGGCTTAGGGGTGAAGGGGGAACGGAGGGCTAGGGGTTGGGAGACGGGAGGGCATTGGGAGACGGGAGGGCTTGGGAGTTGGGGGAGAAGAAAGGTCCTGGGGGAGGGGGGTTAGTGGGGGGAGGATGCTCTAGGTGGGCACTTAATGGGGGGCTAACAGGGGTTGGGCAGGTAGGACGTCTATTGGGCAGTAGGAGGGGGTGGTGCTTCTCTCCCTGTGGCTGTTGAACTTTTTGTCGAGGGTTCCCCACTCCCCTCTGGGATTGTAGGGTCTGGGGTTGTGGTTCCCCGACTCCTGAGCCTACTGGGCTCTATCATATCTATATTTGAAACTGTGTATGGAGTCAGCCTCCACCACATCACTGCCTAGTGCATTCCATTTATAAACTACTCTGACACTGAAAAAAATTCTTTCATTCTTTCTAACGTCTCTGTGGCTCATCTGCGTCGTAAGTTTCCACCTGTGTCCCCTTGTTCGTGTCCCACCCGTGCTGAAGAGTTTGTCTTTGTCCACCATGTCAATTCCCCCAGATGTATGTATGTATGTATGTATGTATGTATGTATGTATGTATGTATGTATGTATGTATGTATGTATGTATGTATGTATGCATGTGTGTATATATGTATGTATGTATGTATGTATGTATGTATGTATGTATGTATGTATGTATGTATGTATGTATGTATGTATGTATGTGCGTATGTGTGACTGTAGGCTCGGAAACAGGTTAGCTATTTTGTGGATCAAAATTAGGATTTTTATGCATTTTTCGAGGTCTGGGAATGTTTAGCCTATGAATAAAGTGACCAGTCCCAAGTATGAGTACGAATTCCAAAATTGTGGTACAATATTTGGGTGGCTATTTTGAATGAACTTAGCACTTCATAATTAATGATTTACAACTATAGGTGTATTTTTGTGTAATTTTCCAGGTTTGAGAATGAGAGTATCTCAGTTCCTAGACCAATCTCGCTGAGTTGCCAGATGTATGATAATAACCTGTGGAATATAGCTCACCATCTAGCTACAGTGTTACATAATTACTGTTGTTATTGTTTTTGTTGTTGTGAAGGAAATTATCAGATTCAAAATAGTTGAGGGGACTGCTCTAGATCTCCTAGCAATGATCCACAACTGCGATTACAAAGTTTATCATCTAAAATTAAGTGTTTTCCTTTTGTATTTTTTTTAAACAAGAATGTAAACCAATAATATTATTAATACAAAATATAAAATGTATTAATATATTTTGTTAAACCTATGATGAGGTTAGTTTGGGATTGTTAGTCCAAACGATTTGAAGAATATTATTATTAAATATATTAGCTCTGGAGATTTCAATCCGATGAATAATGGTTCCAAAGTCTCCTTTAAGTGTGTGTGTGTACTCACCTAGTTGTACTCACCTAGTTGTGTTTGCGGGGGTTGAGCTCTGCCTCTTTGGTCCCGCCTCTCAACCGTCAATCAACAGGTGTACAGATTCCTGAGCCTATTGGGCCTCTATCATATCTACACTTGAAGCTGTGTATGGAGTCAGCCTCCACCACATCACTTCCTAATGCATTCCATTTGTCAACCACTCTGACACTAAAAAAGTTCTTTCTAATATCTCTGTGGCTCATTTGGGCACTCAGTTTCCACCTGTGTCCTCTAGTGCGTGTGCCCCTTGTGTTAAATAGACTATCTTTATCTACCCTATCAATTCCCTTAAGAATCTTGAATGTGGTGATCATGTCCCCCCTAACTCTTCTGTCTTCCAGCGAAGTGAGGTTTAATTCCCGTAGTCTCTCCTCGTAGCTCATACCTCTCAGCTCGGGTACTAGTCTGGTGGCAAATCTTTGAACCTTTTCCAGTTTAGTCTTATCCTTGACTAGATATGGACCCCATGCTTGGGCTGCATACTCCAGGATTGGCCTGACATATGTGGTATACAAAGTTCTGAATGATTCTTTACACAAGTTCCTGAATGCCGTTCGTATGTTGGGCAGCCTGGCATATGCCGCCGATGTTATCCTCTTGATATGTGCTGCAGGAGACAGGTCTGGCGTGATATCAACTCCCAAGTCTTTTTCTTTCTCTGACTCCTGAAGAATTTCCTCTCCCAGATAATACCTCGTATTTGGCCTCCTGCTCCCTGCACCTATCTTCATTATATTACATTTGGTTGGGTTAAACTCTAACAAACACTTGTTCGACCATTCCTGCAATTTGTCTAGGTCTTCTTGAAGCCTCAAACAGTCCCCTTCTGTCTTAATCCTTCTCATAATTTTGGCATCGTCCGCAAACATTGAGAGAAATGAATCTATACCCTCCGGGAGATCATTTACATATATCAGAAACAAGATAGGACCGAGTACAGAGCCCTGTGGGACTCCACTGGTGACTTCACGCCAATCGGAGGTCTCACCCCTCACCGTAACTCTCTGCTTCCTATTGCTTAGGTACTCCCTTATCCACTGGAGCACCTTACCAGCTACACCTGCCTGTCTCTCCAGCTTATGTACCAGCCTCTTATGCGGTACTGTGTCAAAGGCTTTCCGACAATCCAAGAAAATGCAGTCCGCCTAGCCCTCTCTTTCTTGCTTAATCTGTGTTACCTGGTCATAGAATTCTATTAAGCCAGTCAGGCAAGATTTACTCTCCCTGAACCCATGTTGTCGATTTGTCACGAAGTCCCTTCTCTCCAGATGTGATACCAGGTTTTTTCTCACGATCTTCTCCATCACCTTGCATGGTATACAAGTTAACACTTTCGCACTCTCGGCGCTCAAAAAAAAACAATACCCCAGATGCTTTCGGCACTTCGCGCGCCTACGCGGTAAGACCGAAAAAGTGTACACTCTTTTGACTGTCCTGACAATAATTGAAGGCGCACCTATTTAAATTTGGTATCACTGTGTTCGCAATGAAATTGTCTATACGAGCATACCTATAAAATGCCGCCCAAGCATAAGGAGTATCAACACCAAATAAAAAACTATGCAGATCACTCGCCGAGAGCGCCAAACAGCAACAAAATGTTTCCACTCTCTTAATGGTTGCGAAGCCTACAGTTGTTCTACATCGCTAATTTTGGTATCATTGGAATCGCAATAAAATTCTCTACACGGACATATGCATATGAATGTTTAATATAGGTAATTGCCCACCCGCAAGAGTGTGTGAAGTGGAGAGTAGTTAGCCGCGAGCGCACTGGCGAAAACACAGGGGGGAAATCATGCTTGGAAAGTTTATACATTTATACGTTTCCTGACCCTACTTTTCTATGTACGTATTTCTTTTGACACTACAGGACACTGGCCTGTAGTTCAGTGCCTCTTGCCTGTCGCCCTTTTTGTATATTGGGACCACATTCGCCGTCTTCCATATTTCTGGTAGGTCTCCCGTCTCCAGTGACCTACTATACACTATGGAGAGTGGCAAGCAAAGTGCCTCTGCACACTCTTTCAGTACCCATGGCGAGATCCCGTCTGGACCAACAGCCTTTCTAACATCCAGGTCGAGCAGGTGTCTCTTGACATCTCTCGTAATTTCAAACTCTTCCAAGGCCGCCTGGTTTACTTCCATTTCTCCTAGCACAGTGACCTCACCTTGTTCTATTGTGAAGACCTCTTGGAACCTCTTGTTGAGTTCATCATACACCTCTTTGTGTGTGTGTACTCACCTAATTGTGCTTGCGGGGGGTTGAGCTTTGGCTCTTTGGTTGATGTGTGTGTGTGTGTGTGTGTGTGTGTGTGTGTGTGTGTTTTAGGTTTGGCTAGGATGAATATGTTAGGTAAGGTAGGATTAATGAGTTTAATATATTAGCAAGGGAACAGTAAGCAATATACAAGTTGATACTAAACCTCATTGGCCCGCCTGCGATGTTATACACTCCGCTGACATAACTCCACACTGGACGGTACAAACGCCTTGGTGCTAATGTGTAGGCTACAATGCCATGTCAGCTATGTACTGTTACTTACCATTAAGAACTGCAGTGTATATCACTTTCATAAATCATTGATATGTAACAAACTAGGCTGTTGTAAGAATTATCCAGAGTGGTTTATCGACAAAAGAGAATGGGAAGCTGAGCCGCATGGTGACCTGACCCCCAGGGGAATTCGCGGTGGAAATAACCGACGCTTTGTTCATAGCTGCGTATAATGAATCATCCTATAGTATTCAGTAATTTAGAGAAAATTAGCCTTTATTCATTTTGCATTAAAATTGTATTGTATAATAGTACTGGATACAATATCAAGAGTATTCTAATTATTGAGTTTAAGTCACCATCAGTGACGTCACGAATCAGATCTAACTTTTAAGGCAGAGTGACCGGCGGTCATAGGTCATCAGGGGTTGACAGGTCTACTATTTCTCAAAGTTTTAATAACCATTTTTGTGATCGGGAACAGCTCTGCCGTTAGATGTTTGTAATTTAATTCAGTAAAATAATTCAACCAGTCTGGATCAATTAAGTACAACAGAGGTTAATTGTTATAACTTAAACCTTGCTAGTAACTGGGTAGGACTTTGACTAGGCGGAAGGATACAATACTCTGTCTGGGGTAGTCCAGACAAGGAAAAAATCAGTGTGATCTGCCGAGCAGCTGGGAGAGGTCAAACATCTTACCTCTCCCCGAGACCAGCCCAACACCTAGAGCTGGAAAACATAGAGGTATAGTTGCTATGGTTATGTATAGAAATAGTCTCATTTGCCACTCAGGTCAAGTAGGGAGTGTTAAAGTGATAGGGAGTGAACATTTTTAGATTTTGTTTTAGTTTTCTTTTAATAAATTAAATTTGTTAATAATTTGCATTTTTATTGTCTCCATTTGGTTATGTGTATACTTGTCCTGGTCACGTGGTCCACACGAGGCAGAGTTGTATTGGGCGCCGATTCTAACATCGAATCGGAATTATCATTACCGCGTAATTTATTCCACACTCAAGGTCATCGTATATAGTGGGGATCAAGCCCCAAGGTTGATTAATTAGCGTGATCGATCCAGACCTCGATCATTGCTCTGTAGAGCTGGTCTGGTGGTGGCAGCATAGAGGCGACTCTAGGGTTTTGCTCAGAGCTTCGGTCACGTCATACTGGGTGTAGAATCCTAAGTCGGTCAATCGTCTTAGGACCACGTGGCGTGGAGTTGGCTTTGGTAAAAGTTTTGGAGTCCCTTGGTAGAGAATAAAAAAGTAAGAATACGGGTAGAGGGAGTAGAAGGTAGAGAAGTAAAGAGAGGGGAACCCCAAACCCGTGTTACAATGGTGCACAGCGGTGGTTTCAACAATTTTGTTTGAAATTGTTGAAAGGCTCACGCGTCTAGCCGTTCGAACACGTGCGCGGATGCTAAGGAGACAGCCGCGGGCCAGGATTAGCAGTGCGCCCCACAAGTGCGTTTGAGTGGGGATTGGCGATTCTTGGGTCATGCGGGCTGATATGATTAAGGTTTAGTTAGTAAGATTAGGTTGTTAAAATTAGATTTATTGAAAAGGAGACCGCTCCGAGTTGATTGGACTGGGTACCATACTCGACCCATTGCAATTAATTCAGAGGTGTTGGGAGCCGCCATACTCTCAACAGCAGTTCCTTGAGGGCTGTCGGGGGCGGATATATCTGTGGGACGCCAGTAGATAGTCCGAGGGCGTTATTAGACGACCCAAAACGCTAGGAAAAACGTAATCCGTGAAGGGCGTTGCGGCCTCCGAGGGACGGACTAGTAACCTACCTAGCAGCGATTCAACAACTAAGTGATCGCACACTTAGTGGAGGTTGAGTCGTCCCTAGCCATAATTGTTGCTGAAAGCTGCGTGTCGCTCTGTTGGAACCTAGAGGGTGTGGCCCCTAGGCTAGGTGTGGCACGGCGAGCCGGTAGGAGCAATTATAAGATTAAGTCGAGTGCATTTTTGAATTAAGTATACTTCAATTTATAAAGTAATTTCCGTTTATTTGCGTTGTTCTAGATTAATTTTTTCCCTTACATTCAATCCCCGGTTAAAATTTTTCCCAAGTGTTTAGCGTTTTCTTGCATATTAGGCTAAGTGCGTACGTTAAGTTTTGTTATTCCCTGTTCTGTTAGTCTAAGTCAGAGGCGTTGTTAATCCTCTGGACTTAGGGCTATATGTCGGTCACGATAGATAAGTGAAGGAGTTTAAGGGATAGTAAGTTGCGTGTAAATGTTATTTGTCCGTGGAATATTTCTAAGTATTTCGGGATAAGTTTTCGGCTAAGTCAATGTCGGAAAGTCGTTAACTGTAATTAATTTGTATTCGTGGGTCACGTGTATGATCTGGGTATCATTAGGATTCCCCAGTCGATGCGGATGATATTTTCTAGTTTTTACCAGTAAGACGGTAAAATTGTGTTTGTAGACTTAGAATTCTGTTTTCAGTAGAAACGTAGGTGGAAAATTTTCTAAGTCCAGCTTGGGCTAGAATCTGACTTTTTGGCGGAAATTCGAATTTTCATGTTTTGTGTATATTCTGGGGGTCAGTATTACTCTCTAGTGCGCGCAAGGGACGTAATTCTGTCCGTAAACATTAAACGGTGATAATTACGTTTTTGCCGAATTTAGTTATTTTTCGAGAAAATCGTGTCGTAATTTTGTCAGAGTCCATTTGAGGTGAAAATCTCTGATTTTGACGAAAATTCGAATTAGTGAGTGTTGAAACCGCCCGATGTGTCAGTATTGTTCTGCATACAACGTCAGTAGTAAATAATAACGTATTTATATCTGGAAACGAGAAACCCAAATTTTTGTGAATTAAAGGAGTTTTGTGATATTTGGGGTGATAGAAATTTTTTTTCCCTCCGAGTCAGAAAAATTGGCAGAGTCCAGCAATTGAGTAAAAACGCAGTTTTTTATAAAAATTCAATTTTTGGTAAGTATATATAGGTCCTGGGTGTCTATATTAATCGCTAGAGCGGTTTATTAACGTAAAACTAGTTATTTTCCTTCAGAACAAAAATTTTGATTTTTCAGCGTTTAAGCGAAAAAGCGCGGGACTTAGTTTTTTCAGCGCAGCTGGTCCCGCTCCATCAGTCATCAGGGGCCACGCTGCTCACTTCAAGCGCGTTTAGTATTCAAGTACAGTAAATATTCTTTATTAATCCATCACGAGTGCTGCGCGTTAGTTGCGTTATCATTTAAATTGTTTTATATAAATTAGATTCCTTAATTTTTTTTAACGTAAAGGACTTAGGTTTCAGCAATAGAACTGCGGGATATTTCACGGTCAGACACGAGTGCGGGGCAGACACTCATTCATTGGATTCACTTCAGCGATTCTCTCGATAAATCGGTGTATTTCCTATTTTGGGAATTTAGTAGTTTTCTCTTAGAAAAGAGTTGTGATTTTTTTTATTTCTATTTGTGTAAGATCACGGTTGTAGTGAGTCCGGGTCGAGGGTGTACTAAAGGGTAGTTTAGAAGAGACGTGGCACACCAGGAATCACAGAAAATGTTTAACCCAGATAATGACCAGTCAGTAGGGACCAGTGGGAATGGGAGTGTAGAGGATAGAACCTCTTCCGACACCACTGGGGACCGCTCAGGTAGCTCAACTGGCACCACAGGTGGGGCCAGTGGGACTGAAGCGAACGGGTTCTGCATGGGACTGGGCAGTCGAGGGTATCTTTCCATCCCTGGAGAGATACTATTATTGACATGAGTGGGGAGTCTTGCGAGGAGTCGTCCCATGAGTGGGGAGAGCCGTCTTGGGTTCCCCCACAAATAACATCGACGCCATGCCAGCAGGGTAGACAGGGGGCCTCAGTTAGTATGGCAGGACGTCCCACTTCGCTCGGTAGAGAACAGCAACCCGTTCAACGGGAATATGAACAACCACACCAACAGCAGGAACTACCCAACATTACACCAATACCACAGCACCCACAACACCTAGGTACACCTCATCCGTCACTACAACAACCCCAACCCCACCTCCCATACCTACCCCATCCTCAATTCCCATACCAACCCTTCCCCCAACCCCAGGCCACTCCATACCCATTCCAACCCCAGGCCACCCCATACCCATACCCATACCCATTCCAACCCCAGGCCACCCCATACCCATTCCAACCCCAGGCCACCCCATACCCATACCCATTCCAACCCCAGGCCACCCCATACCCATTCCAACCCCAGGCCACCCCATACCCACCCCAACCTCAATCCACACCCCAACCCGAGGCCACCCACACCATACCTCAGCCTCAACCCCAACCTCAATCCACACCCCAACCCGAGGCCACCCACACCATACCTCAGCCTCAACCCCAACCTCAATCCACACCCCAACCCGAGGCCACCCACACCATACCTCAGGCCAAACCCCAACCTCAACCCAGTTCCCAACCCCGGGACCCACCCATTGCCAGTAGCTCCGCGTCACATACAGAGGGACTTGTGAGTCTGATTCCCAAGTTGACTCTGCCGACACTCAGAGGTAGGGAGTTGTCGCTTATTAAGGTGGAACGCAACCGCCAGGTGGAAGACTGGCTTTGTGAAATTGGTTCGATGCTAGAAGCTGTCCCGGGGGATAGATCGAAAATTGCTCTCGCTATGGGGGCTTGCGTGCACGTAGCCGGTCCACTGGCGGGATTTACAGAGTTTCAGCACCTGACATCTTGGCCTCAGTTTGTCCAAGCGATTAGGGACAGATTCAAAGACAAGGTTTCAGAGGATGAGGCTTACTTTTATCTCGAGTCACTTAAGAGGGATGACCGAAGCACTGTCAAGGATTTCGGGTCAATATTAAAGAGAAGGGTTGACGACCTCACTAAGGAACTGGGGTTCGATTCGAGTCAGGCAGAGCAATTCGCTAAAGAGTTGTTCTGCAAAACGTTACCTTCCGATATGGGGCCATTGTTCCTTGCGGGGAGAGCGGGGGTGAGTTATAATGACCTAGTCCAACAGGCCGCCACAGCCCTAGACAGGCAGACGCGCGCAGGGACATCGGGCACTCAGTTGTCGCCATACGTAGAGGCGGTAAGTAAAGGCGAGGGAGCCAAGCCGAGTCACTGTGGCGCGGGTTCATCAGGCAGGAGGCAGCCCTCAGCGGCAAGTTCGAGCCACCCTGCGCGGGGTAACAACAGGGATCCGCGTAGGTGTTACTCCTGCGGGATGCGTGGGCACATACAGAGGGACTGTAAAGTCACTATTACGAGAGCATGAAAGCAGTCTCCTAGTGATGGTAGGCCTACTTTTGAGGTGAAAGTGGAAGGTGTGAGATTGACAGCTTTTGTTGATACAGGAAGCCAGGCAACGGTAATTAAAAAGTCAGCCTTCAGCAATTTTAAGTATGCACGTCTTCAACGTTGCGCAAAGACATTAACAGCAGTCAATGGGGAAAAGATTGAGATCGTAGGTCAAGGTACAGTTAATTTTGAGATTGATGGGGAATTGCAGCCTCACACATGTACGATCGTAGAGAACCTTGATTTTCCTGGTCACATCTTAGTGGGAACTGATTTTCTGTCGCGATTTGATTATTCCTTGTCTGCTCAAAAAGGGGCTAGGAACTGCAGGTTGCAGTTGGGACAGACTTCCTACCCAGTGGAGATGATCGACCATCCCCCAGTTGTAGCTTCAATTAAGAGGAAGCTGAAATATAATGCGCACTATCCAAAATTGATTTTTAAGTCTCTTCCAGACACAGTTAAGAGGTCATGCGCCTTGCATGCATTGACCAAACAGAGTTGCCCACCACATTCTGTTAAATTTATTAAAGTAGCCGTGGGACGTCACATACAACCAGGTACCACCCTTCAGGTGGCTGGGAGATGTGATAGTTTATTAATTCCTCATCACTTAGTTGTAGTGCTCGATAAAGGTGCACTCATTCCAGTTGTCAATCTTTCACATAAGACTTTTCGCTTCAGGGCAGGTGATAGGGTATCTCAGGGAACCATGGTGGAGGACACAGAAATCTTTCACCATGAGTCAGCTGAGACGCCAGCCGTCACTGCACAATGTAGTGCACTGAATATGTTGAAAACTAAAACACCATCCAAAGTACAATACGAAACGAGAAATGTTGCACAGAATGTAGAGGAAGTAGAAAAATTAATATCAGGACTTGATTTGCAACATGTTACACAGGCGGATAGGAAGGCACTGAGAGGAGTTTTACGAAAATTCCCGAAATTGTTTGCGACAGAGGATGACCAGATTGGTCTCCTTGATAAGATCGAGCACACCATTCCAACTGGTGACCATTTGCCTGTGTACACAAGACAGTGGAGGTTGCCGGAACAGGCAAAGAACATTATCAGGGAGGAGTGCCAGAAAATGTTGAGACAGGGCGTGATAGAGCCTAGTACGTCACCGTGGCTCTCTCCTGTTGTGCTAGTTCGGAAACCGGACGGTAGTTATCGTTTCTGTGTTGACTACCGGAAGGTGAACGAATTAACTAAGGGTGATGTGTATCCGTTGCCCCGAATACAGGAGATAATAGATCAATTTGGTGCTGCTAAGTATTTCTCAACTCTTGACGCAAAATCGGCGTATTGGGCGATTCCGGTGGCAGAACAAGATAGGGAAAAAACAGCATTCTCGGATGGTAGGCACACTTACCAATTCCGTAGGATGCCGTTTGGTTTGAAGACAGCGCCTTCGTCGTTTCAGAGGGCCATCAACTTTATCCTTAGTCCGGTACTGGGTAGGCATTCTTTAGCGTACCTGGATGATGTTGTGATATATTCCAGGACGTTTGAGGAACACCTACAGGACTTGACTGAGACTTTGAAGTTGTTAGATCAGGCAGGTTTCAGGCTGAATGTTCAGAAGTGCACCTTGGCGGCTCAGAAATTCAAATTTCTGGGGTTCCAGGTGTGCCCAGACGGTATCCGACCTGACCCAGATTCGTGCCGCGCCATTGCTGACATGCCTACTCCAAGGACAGCAAAGGACGTGCGTAGGTTTCTGGGGGCGGCCGGATATTTTCGTCGTCATATTGAAGGTTTCGCTGGCATTTCAGCACCCCTGACTGATCTGACAAAGAAAAATGCGAAGTTTGTGTGGAAATCAGAACATGGCGAGGCCTATCGCAAACTGAAAGACCAACTAATCACGACACTGGTATTGGCTATTCCTGATTTTGAGAAAGAGTGGGAAGTGCACACTGACGCCAGCGGTATTGCTATTGGCGGGTGCTTAATTCAGCGAGACGCAGATAATTTACCCCATCCAGTAGCCTATTTCAGTAGGAAGGTCAAAGGACCTGAAGTTCGCTATTCAGCTACGGATCGGGAGGCACTGGCAGTAGTAGAATCAGTTAGGTATTTCGAGCCTTACCTATTTCGGCGGCATTTTGTAATCTACACAGACCATCGAGCATTAACACACATATTTAAAAAGCGAACGAAATGCCCACGAATGTCACGCTGGTCTCACGAACTTTCGGCCCACTCATTCCAGATCTTGTACAAGCCTGGTCCAGCACATGTTGTGCCAGATACGCTAAGTAGAAATATAGCGGCAATGCAGATTAATGAAAATATTGAAACCATTCCATCGGATAAAATGAGAAAATACCAGATGAACGAGCCGAGATGGAAAGAGATTATTGAGTATTTAGAGGGAGGAAAATACCCGAAAAAGAAAAAGAATTTACCTATACATGATTTTGAGATGAAACAGGGCGTCCTGTATTATGTTAATAGCCAGAATGATAGGGCAGTATTTCAGCTAGTTATTCCGGACGCGTTGCGGTCATCAGCGTTAAAGCTTGCACATGCTTCAAAAATTGCAGGGCATCCGGGGATCTTTAAAACGCACTTAAAAGCAAAGTCTCTATTTTATTTTCCAGGATTACTTTCTGAGGTAATCAATTTCGTGAAGTCGTGCCCTCGTTGCCAGAGGAGGAAAGGCACCCTTAAGGTACAAGCCCCACTTCAGGAATTTCCTGAAATTTGTGAACCGTTAGATCGTGTGGGGGCCGATCTGATTGATTTACACCACAGTCATGCGGGTAACAGATACGTGTTGGTGCTAGTTGACCATCTGTCTAGATACACTACACTAGTTGCATTACCTCAGAAGGATTCTCGTACGGTTGCAGATGCGTTCTTGCGTAGGTTCGTTACTGTATTCGGACCTCCTAAAGTTTTAGTCTCTGACCGGGGTCAAGAATTCAATGGGAATATATTTAGAGAAGTTTGTAAGATTTTAGAGACAACTTCGGCTTTTACAACAGCCTACCACCCACAAGCAAACGGAATGACGGAACGGACTAATCGTTCAGTCAAGGATATGCTTGCAATCCTTGCTGAACATGATGCAAACACCTGGGATGAACACCTACCCTATGTTCAGTTCGCCTTGAATACTGCCATCCACCAATCAATTAACACCCAACCACTTCATTTGTTTACTGGTAATTCATGCAATTTCCCGTCAGGTCTGCTTAACAGACATAATGTTGCATACGGGGAGGACTATCCTTCAGAGGTCCTGGGTAAAATGAGAAATGCATGGAATATTGCAGCTGAAGCGTCCAAGAAGGCACGGACTCGGTATGCTCATTTTTATGACAAGAAAGTGCGCCCTCTTGAGTTGAAGGAAGGAAGCCTCGTATTGAGAGTGAATGAGGCTGCGCCCGCCAATCAGAGCAGGAAACTAGCTCCGAGGTGGCGAGGACCCTATAGAGTAATTAAAAGGGCGGGGCCGGTTAATCTTGTTATAAAAGGAGTGTTCGAGGACCAGGTGGAAAGGACAATTCACGTAAATAAATTGAAACATTATCATGCTAGAGAGGAATTAGAACTGCCTTCAGCGGGTCTAGTTCCTGACTCAGCAGTGCTGACTCATGGCTTCACCGACGAGTCAGAAGATGAGGATGACCCTCTGTCATCGCTCATCAGTAGTCAGGTGCAGTCTCGCCACCCTATGGTGACGAGATCTCGCGCTATACAGTAAAGTAACTTCCTTGGTTAGTATAATTTAGTATTCATTAGATTTTCCTGTAAAGGCAATGAGATGTACTATGTCTATACTTGACTCAGGTAGCAACTTTTACCGTGCTCTGGGGTTCCACCTCCACCAAACCCAGAGTATATCTATGCTTCCGCTGTGTTGTGTCTGTCTGTTCCCAGGTCTGATTGGTACACCGACCCAGTTGTTCCAGCCACACGTGAACCCTTGTCTGTAAAGACCGAGGGGGGAGGCACGTTACACAAAGCCCTCCCCCCACCAGACCCAGTAACCCATACATCAGTTACTTTGGGGATGAGTGACTATCCAAGAGTCACCCGGCCGACGCCTCACGTCACTAACGAGGTTGTCAGGGCCAGCGAGCTGTCCACATTATAGCAGTCACCGGAGGTGCCATACAACGCCGGGGTAGCTGTCTCGAGATCACCAATACCCACCTGCTGCGTCATCAAGACTGCAGCCATTCCAGCAGTGTTGGAGGAGAGGTCAAGAAATGGAAAGCGCGTAGCAGTACTCAAGAGTTTCGCCGGAAGATTAATGATTACGTCATCTGAAGTAACAAGAAAGCGGAAGTAAGGCGGTCACAGGTGGAAGGCACGGTTTCCCTACAGAGTACCGGGACTCGCCAATAGAAGGTCGCAAAATTGTCTCCTTTGGCCTAAAGTCGGCGGTACGAGGGTATACACAGTTGGTGTTTACGGCCTAGTAACCTGGTGACATCAAGAAACGCCTGAGATGACGTGAGCAATGATGGAAGACGAGATTCACCTGTTCTGCAAACAAGCAACCCGCCTCTACGACCCTCTAACATCACTCCTGCTAAGAGACACCGTTGGTACATCCAGTCCTGCTCTGCTGTGGTCATCTGCGACGTCAAGTTTAACATCAAGACTACCGTGTGAACTGTGATTGATATGAAGGCGTGTGGACTGTCGAGAGCAAGATTAATGGCCGAAGTAACAGTATTCTACAGCTGTCACTTGGCACTCAGCTCTACTACACTCTGTCGTCATTCAGGAGTACCGGATGGGAGTACAAGAGGACCAGGTATTGATGTCTACACATGGGAAGAAGCAAGATCGACACCGTCATCGTCAGCGACTACATTCAGCATCCAGCAGCATCGATTTTTTTTTTCGATTACTCAATATGAACAATTGATACAAACAACAAAGTTGGCTCTGAACATCTGTGTAAAGAACATCTGGACACTTTTGTTTAAATGTTGAAAAACAGATTTAGAATCAATACTTTTTAAATGTTGAAAAACAGATTTAAAATAATTCTGGTATAATATACGAAAATTTTACTCTATAAATTGGTCAGTAATCAAAATCGAAGCCCCCTGTGTAATTGTCTCAGCCCAGAACAAACGGTTATGGAAAATTATGTTGTGCTATTTTTTTCAGAATGTTTGAACACAGGAGAGGCGGACCAATATAAACATTGACACTTCTAGTGAGTGAGAACACTTGGCTGTACAGTCAGCTGAAACTTGTGATATAGTATAGGAATTTTTTTTTTATTTTTAGATACATGTAATAAACATTAGGTGTGTTCCTTAACATGTCAAGGTTGACATTGATGGGGAGTGGTTAGTACACGGATGTGAGCTTGATAGTTCCGTAGTACGCTCCCGGATGACAAAGTTCAGTCTGATGATATAACTTTAATGTTTGTTTGAGCACGGTGTGGCCGGCTCTAGAGGACACATGGACTTGGCTAGTGAAGAGCCAAGAGAGTTTAATAGCTAGTTTTTGATGGTAGAGTAGGGACATGTTATTTAGCTATGTCAGTAAGGATAGGATGTATGTTTCCTGATATTGGAGGATTGCTGTCAGTTGACAGCTGAGAAAAATTTGAACATGTTTATTATGATGGACTATTATTTGTCAAATTTTATTAGTTAGGTTAGCTTTTGTTTGTGGCATGAGTTGAATTGTGGGTTTGGATACTAAACCTCGTGAATTTTAACAAATTAACAAGGTTTACTAAGTGCTTGTGCGGGGGGGGGGTTGTAACAAACTAGGCTGTTGTAAGAATTATCCAGAGTGGTTTATCGACAAAAGAGAATGGGAAGCTGAGCCGCATGGTGACCTGACCCCCAGGGGAATTCGCGGTGGAAATAACCGACGCTTTGTTCATAGCTGCGTATAATGAATCATCCTATAGTATTCAGTAATTTAGAGAAAATTAGCCTTTATTCATTTTGCATTAAAATTGTATTGTATAATAGTACTGGATACAATATCAAGAGTATTCTAATTATTGAGTTTAAGTCACCATCAGTGACGTCACGAATCAGATCTAACTTTTAAGGCGGAGTGACCGGCGGTCATAGGTCATCAGGGGTTGACAGGTCTACTATTTCTCAAAGTTTTAATAACCATTTTTGTGATCGGGAACAGCTCTGCCGTTAGATGTTTGTAATTTAATTCAGTAAAATAATTCAACCAGTCTGGATCAATTAAGTACAACAGAGGTTAATTGTTATAACTTAAACCTTGCTAGTAACTGGGTAGGACTTTGACTAGGCGGAAGGATACAATACTCTGTCTGGGGTAGTCCAGACAAGGAAAAAATCAGTGTGATCTGCCGAGCAGCTGGGAGAGGTCAAACATCTTACCTCTCCCCGAGACCAGCCCAACACCTAGAGCTGGAAAACATAGAGGTATAGTTGCTATGGTTATGTATAGAAATAGTCTCATTTGCCACTCAGGTCAAGTAGGGAGTGTTAAAGTGATAGGGAGTGAACATTTTTAGATTTTGTTTTAGTTTTCTTTTAATAAATTAAATTTGTTAATAATTTGCATTTTTATTGTCTCCATTTGGTTATGTGTATACTTGTCCTGGTCACGTGGTCCACACGAGGCAGAGTTGTATTGGGCGCCGATTCTAACATCGAATCGGAATTATCATTACCGCGTAATTTATTCCACACTCAAGGTCATCGTATATAGTGGGGATCAAGCCCCAAGGTTGATTAATTAGCGTGATCGATCCAGACCTCGATCATTGCTCTGTAGAGCTGGTCTGGTGGTGGCAGCATAGAGGCGACTCTAGGGTTTTGCTCAGAGCTTCGGTCACGTCATACTGGGTGTAGAATCCTAAGTCGGTCAATTTGTCTTAGGACCACGTGGCGTGGAGTTGGCTTTGGTAAAAGTTTTGGAGTCCCTTGGTAGAGAATAAAAAAGTAAGAATACGGGTAGAGGGAGTAGAAGGTAGAGAAGTAAAGAGAGGGGAACCCCGAACCCGTGTTACAATGGTGCACAGCGGTGGTTTCAACAATTTTGTTTGAAATTGTTGAAAGGCTCACGCGTCTAGCCGTTCGAACACGTGCGCGGATGCTAAGGAGACAGCCGCGGGCCAGGATTAGCAGTGCGCCCCACAAGTGCGTTTGAGTGGGGATTGGCGAATCTTGGGTCATGCGGGCTGATATGATTAAGGTTTAGTTAGTAAGATTAGGTTGTTAAAATTAGATTTATTGAAAAGGAGACCGCTCCGAGTTGATTGGACTGGGTACCATACTCGACCCATTGCAATTAATTCAGAGGTGTTGGGAGCCGCCATACTCTCAACAGCAGTTCCTTGAGGGCTGTCGGGGGCGGATATATCTGTGGGACGCCAGTAGATAGTCCGAGGGCGTTATTAGACGACCCAAAACGCTAGGAAAAACGTAATCCGTGAAGGGCGTTGCGGCCTCCGAGGGACGGACTAGTAACCTACCTAGCAGCGATTCAACAACTAAGTGATCGCACACTTAGTGGAGGTTGAGTCGTCCCTAGTCATAATTGTTGCTGAAAGCTGCGTGTCGCTCTGTTGGAACCTAGAGGGTGTGGCCCCTAGGCTAGGTGTGGCACGGCGAGCCGGTAGGAGCAATTATAAGATTAAGTCGAGTGCATTTTTGAATTAAGTATACTTCAATTTATAAAGTAATTTCCGTTTATTTGCGTTGTTCTAGATTAATTTTTTCCCTTACATTCAATCCCCGGTTAAAATTTTTCCCAAGTGTTTAGCGTTTTCTTGCATATTAGGCTAAGTGCGTACGTTAAGTTTTGTTATTCCCTGTTCTGTTAGTCTAAGTCAGAGGCGTTGTTAATCCTCTGGACTTAGGGCTATATGTCGGTCACGATAGATAAGTGAAGGAGTTTAAGGGATAGTAAGTTGCGTGTAAATGTTATTTGTCCGTGGAATATTTCTAAGTATTTCGGGATAAGTTTTCGGCTAAGTCAATGTCGGAAAGTCGTTAACTGTAATTAATTTGTATTCGTGGGTCACGTGTATGATCTGGGTATCATTAGGATTCCCCAGTCGATGCGGATGATATTTTCTAGTTTTTACCAGTAAGACGGTAAAATTGTGTTTGTAGACTTAGAATTCTGTTTTCAGTAGAAACGTAGGTGGAAAATTTTCTAAGTCCAGCTTGGGCTAGAATCTGACTTTTTGGCGGAAATTCGAATTTTCATGTTTTGTGTATATTCTGGGGGTCAGTATTACTCTCTAGTGCGCGCAAGGGACGTAATTCTGTCCGTAAACATTAAACAGTGATAATTACGTTTTTGCCGAATTTAGTTATTTTTCGAGAAAATCGTGTCGTAATTTTGTCAGAGTCCATTTGAGGTGAAAATCTCTGATTTTGACGAAAATTCGAATTAGTGAGTGTTGAAACCGCCCGATGTGTCAGTATTGTTCTGCATACAACGTCAGTAGTAAATAATAACGTATTTATATCTGGAAACGAGAAACCCAAATTTTTGTGAATTAAAGGAGTTTTGTGATATTTGGGGTGATAGAAATTTTTTTTCCCTCGGAGTCAGAAAAATTGGCAGAGTCCAGCAATTGAGTAAAAACGCAGTTTTTTATAAAAATTCAATTTTTGGTAAGTATATATAGGTCCTGGGTGTCTATATTAATCGCTAGAGCGGTTTATTAACGTAAAACTAGTTATTTTCCTTCAGAACAAAAATTTTGATTTTTCAGCGTTTAAGCGAAAAAGCGCGGGACTTAGTTTTTTTCAGCGCAGCTGGTCCCGCTCCATCAGTCATCAGGGGCCACGCTGCTCACTTCAAGCGCGTTTAGTATTCAAGTACAGTAAATATTCTTTATTAATCCATCACGAGTGCTGCGCGTTAGTTGCGTTATCATTTAAATTGTTTTATATAAATTAGATTCCTTAATTTTTTTTAACGTAAAGGACTTAGGTTTCAGCAATAGAACTGCGGGATATTTCACGGTCAGACACGAGTGCGGGGCAGACACTCATTCATTGGATTCACTTCAGCGATTCTCTCGATAAATCGGTGTATTTCCTATTTTGGGAATTTAGTAGTTTTCTCTTAGAAAAGAGTTGTGATTTTTTTTATTTCTATTTGTGTAAGATCACGGTTGTAGTGAGTCCGGGTCGAGGGTGTACTAAAGGGTAGTTTAGAAGAGACGTGGCACACCAGGAATCACAGAAAATGTTTAACCCAGATAATGACCAGTCAGTAGGGACCAGTGGGAATGGGAGTGTAGAGGATAGAACCTCTTCCGACACCACTGGGGACCGCTCAGGTAGCTCAACTGGCACCACAGGTGGGGCCAGTGGGACTGAAGCGACGAGTTCACGGGTTCTGCATGGGACTGGGCAGTCGAGGGTATCTTTCCATCCCTGGAGAGATACTATTATTGACATGAGTGGGGAGTCTTGCGAGGAGTCGTCCCATGAGTGGGGAGAGCCGTCTTGGGTTCCCCCACAAATAACATCGACGCCATGCCAGCAGGGTAGACAGGGGGCCTCAGTTAGTATGGCAGGACGTCCCACTTCGCTCGGTAGAGAACAGCAACCCGTTCAACGGGAATATGAACAACCACACCAACAGCAGGAACTACCCAACATTACACCAATACCACAGCACCCACAACACCTAGGTACACCTCATCCGTCACTACAACAACCCCAACCCCACCTCCCATACCTACCCCATCCTCAATTCCCATACCAACCCTTCCCCCAACCCCAGGCCACTCCATACCCATTCCAACCCCAGGCCACCCCATACCCATACCCATACCCATTCCAACCCCAGGCCACCCCATACCCATTCCAACCCCAGGCCACCCCATACCCATACCCATTCCAACCCCAGGCCACCCCATACCCATTCCAACCCCAGGCCACCCCATACCCACCCCAACCTCAATCCACACCCCAACCCGAGGCCACCCACACCATACCTCAGCCTCAACCCCAACCTCAATCCACACCCCAACCCGAGGCCACCCACACCATACCTCAGCCTCAACCCCAACCTCAATCCACACCCCAACCCGAGGCCACCCACACCATACCTCAGGCCAAACCCCATCCTCAACCCAGTTCCCAACCCCGGGACCCACCCATTGCCAGTAGCTCCGCGTCACATACAGAGGGACTTGTGAGTCTGATTCCCAAGTTGACTCTGCCGACACTCAGAGGTAGGGAGTTGTCGCTTATTAAGGTGGAACGCAACCGCCAGGTGGAAGACTGGCTTTGTGAAATTGGTTCGATGCTAGAAGCTGTCCCGGGGGATAGATCGAAAATTGCTCTCGCTATGGGGGCTTGCGTGCACGTAGCCGGTCCACTGGCGGGATTTACAGAGTTTCAGCACCTGACATCTTGGCCTCAGTTTGTCCAAGCGATTAGGGACAGATTCAAAGACAAGGTTTCAGAGGATGAGGCTTACTTTTATCTCGAGTCACTTAAGAGGGATGACCGAAGCACTGTCAAGGATTTCGGGTCAATATTAAAGAGAAGGGTTGACGACCTCACTAAGGAACTGGGGTTCGATTCGAGTCAGGCAGAGCAATTCGCTAAAGAGTTGTTCTGCAAAACGTTACCTTCCGATATGGGGCCATTGTTCCTTGCGGGGAGAGCGGGGGTGAGTTATAATGACCTAGTCCAACAGGCCGCCACAGCCCTAGACAGGCAGACGCGCGCAGGGACATCGGGCACTCAGTTGTCGCCATACGTAGAGGCGGTAAGTAAAGGCGAGGGAGCCAAGCCGAGTCACTGTGGCGCGGGTTCATCAGGCAGGAGGCAGCCCTCAGCGGCAAGTTCGAGCCACCCTGCGCGGGGTAACAACAGGGATCCGCGTAGGTGTTACTCCTGCGGGATGCGTGGGCACATACAGAGGGACTGTAAAGTCACTATTACGAGAGCATGAAAGCAGTCTCCTAGTGATGGTAGGCCTACTTTTGAGGTGAAAGTGGAAGGTGTGAGATTGACAGCTTTTGTTGATACAGGAAGCCAGGCAACGGTAATTAAAAAGTCAGCCTTCAGCAATTTTAAGTATGCACGTCTTCAACGTTGCGCAAAGACATTAACAGCAGTCAATGGGGAAAAGATTGAGATCGTAGGTCAAGGTACAGTTAATTTTGAGATTGATGGGGAATTGCAGCCTCACACATGTACGATCGTAGAGAACCTTGATTTTCCTGGTCACATCTTAGTGGGAACTGATTTTCTGTCGCGATTTGATTATTCCTTGTCTGCTCAAAAAGGGGCTAGGAACTGCAGGTTGCAGTTGGGACAGACTTCCTACCCAGTGGAGATGATCGACCATCCCCCAGTTGTAGCTTCAATTAAGAGGAAGCTGAAATATAATGCGCACTATCCAAAATTGATTTTTAAGTCTCTTCCAGACACAGTTAAGAGGTCATGCGCCTTGCATGCATTGACCAAACAGAGTTGCCCACCACATTCTGTTAAATTTATTAAAGTAGCCGTGGGACGTCACATACAACCAGGTACCACCCTTCAGGTGGCTGGGAGATGTGATAGTTTATTAATTCCTCATCACTTAGTTGTAGTGCTCGATAAAGGTGCACTCATTCCAGTTGTCAATCTTTCACATAAGACTTTTCGCTTCAGGGCAGGTGATAGGGTATCTCAGGGAACCATGGTGGAGGACACAGAAATCTTTCACCATGAGTCAGCTGAGACGCCAGCCGTCACTGCACAATGTAGTGCACTGAATATGTTGAAAACTAAAACACCATCCAAAGTACAATACGAAACGAGAAATGTTGCACAGAATGTAGAGGAAGTAGAAAAATTAATATCAGGACTTGATTTGCAACATGTTACACAGGCGGATAGGAAGGCACTGAGAGGAGTTTTACGAAAATTCCCGAAATTGTTTGCGACAGAGGATGACCAGATTGGTCTCCTTGATAAGATCGAGCACACCATTCCAACTGGTGACCATTTGCCTGTGTACACAAGACAGTGGAGGTTGCCGGAACAGGCAAAGAACATTATCAGGGAGGAGTGCCAGAAAATGTTGAGACAGGGCGTGATAGAGCCTAGTACGTCACCGTGGCTCTCTCCTGTTGTGCTAGTTCGGAAACCGGACGGTAGTTATCGTTTCTGTGTTGACTACCGGAAGGTGAACGAATTAACTAAGGGTGATGTGTATCCGTTGCCCCGAATACAGGAGATAATAGATCAATTTGGTGCTGCTAAGTATTTCTCAACTCTTGACGCAAAATCGGCGTATTGGGCGATTCCGGTGGCAGAACAAGATAGGGAAAAAACAGCATTCTCGGATGGTAGGCACACTTACCAATTCCGTAGGATGCCGTTTGGTTTGAAGACAGCGCCTTCGTCGTTTCAGAGGGCCATCAACTTTATCCTTAGTCCGGTACTGGGTAGGCATTCTTTAGCGTACCTGGATGATGTTGTGATATATTCCAGGACGTTTGAGGAACACCTACAGGACTTGACTGAGACTTTAAAGTTGTTAGATCAGGCAGGTTTCAGGCTGAATGTTCAGAAGTGCACCTTGGCGGCTCAGAAATTCAAATTTCTGGGGTTCCAGGTGTGCCCAGACGGTATCCGACCTGACCCAGATTCGTGCCGCGCCATTGCTGACATGCCTACTCCAAGGACAGCAAAGGACGTGCGTAGGTTTCTGGGGGCGGCCGGATATTTTCGTCGTCATATTGAAGGTTTCGCTGGCATTTCAGCACCCCTGACTGATCTGACAAAGAAAAATGCGAAGTTTGTGTGGAAATCAGAACATGGCGAGGCCTATCGCAAACTGAAAGACCAACTAATCACGACACCGGTATTGGCTATTCCTGATTTTGAGAAAGAGTGGGAAGTGCACACTGACGCCAGCGGTATTGCTATTGGCGGGTGCTTAATTCAGCGAGACGCAGATAATTTACCCCATCCAGTAGCCTATTTCAGTAGGAAGGTCAAAGGACCTGAAGTTCGCTATTCAGCTACGGATCGGGAGGCACTGGCAGTAGTAGAATCAGTTAGGTATTTCGAGCCTTACCTATTTCGGCGGCATTTTGTAATCTACACAGACCATCGAGCATTAACACACATATTTAAAAAGCGAACGAAATGCCCACGAATGTCACGCTGGTCTCACGAACTTTCGGCCCACTCATTCCAGATCTTGTACAAGCCTGGTCCAGCACATGTTGTGCCAGATACGCTAAGTAGAAATATAGCGGCAATGCAGATTAATGAAAATATTGAAACCATTCCATCGGATAAAATGAGAAAATACCAGATGAACGAGCCGAGATGGAAAGAGATTATTGAGTATTTAGAGGGAGGAAAATACCCGAAAAAGAAAAAGAATTTACCTATACATGATTTTGAGATGAAACAGGGCGTCCTGTATTATGTTAATAGCCAGAATGATAGGGCAGTATTTCAGCTAGTTATTCCGGACGCGTTGCGGTCATCAGCGTTAAAGCTTGCACATGCTTCAAAAATTGCAGGGCATCCGGGGATCTTTAAAACGCACTTAAAAGCAAAGTCTCTATTTTATTTTCCAGGATTACTTTCTGAGGTAATCAATTTCGTGAAGTCGTGCCCTCGTTGCCAGAGGAGGAAAGGCACCCTTAAGGTACAAGCCCCACTTCAGGAATTTCCTGAAATTTGTGAACCGTTAGATCGTGTGGGGGCCGATCTGATTGATTTACACCACAGTCATGCGGGTAACAGATACGTGTTGGTGCTAGTTGACCATCTGTCTAGATACACTACACTAGTTGCATTACCTCAGAAGGATTCTCGTACGGTTGCAGATGCGTTCTTGCGTAGGTTCGTTACTGTATTCGGACCTCCTAAAGTTTTAGTCTCTGACCGGGGTCAAGAATTCAATGGGAATATATTTAGAGAAGTTTGTAAGATTTTAGAGACAACTTCGGCTTTTACAACAGCCTACCACCCACAAGCAAACGGAATGACGGAACGGACTAATCGTTCAGTCAAGGATATGCTTGCAATCCTTGCTGAACATGATGCAAACACCTGGGATGAACACCTACCCTATGTTCAGTTCGCCTTGAATACTGTCATCCACCAATCAATTAACACCCAACCACTTCATTTGTTTACTGGTAATTCATGCAATTTCCCGTCAGGTCTGCTTAACAGACATAATGTTGCATACGGGGAGGACTATCCTTCAGAGGTCCTGGGTAAAATGAGAAATGCATGGAATATTGCAGCTGAAGCGTCCAAGAAGGCACGGACTCGGTATGCTCATTTTTATGACAAGAAAGTGCGCCCTCTTGAGTTGAAGGAAGGAAGCCTCGTATTGAGAGTGAATGAGGCTGCGCCCGCCAATCAGAGCAGGAAACTAGCTCCGAGGTGGCGAGGACCCTATAGAGTAATTAAAAGGGCGGGGCCGGTTAATCTTGTTATAAAAGGAGTGTTCGAGGACCAGGTGGAAAGGACAATTCACGTAAATAAATTGAAACATTATCATGCTAGAGAGGAATTAGAACTGCCTTCAGCGGGTCTAGTTCCTGACTCAGCAGTGCTGACTCATGGCTTCACCGACGAGTCAGAAGATGAGGATGACCCTCTGTCATCGCTCATCAGTAGTCAGGTGCAGTCTCGCCACCCTATGGTGACGAGATCTCGCGCTATACAGTAAAGTAACTTCCTTGGTTAGTATAATTTAGTATTCATTAGATTTTCCTGTAAAGGCAATGAGATGTACTATGTCTATACTTGACTCAGGTAGCAACTTTTACCGTGCTCTGGGGTTCCACCTCCACCAAACCCAGAGTATATCTATGCTTCCGCTGTGTTGTGTCTGTCTGTTCCCAGGTCTGATTGGTACACCGACCCAGTTGTTCCAGCCACACGTGAACCCTTGTCTGTAAAGACCGAGGGGGGAGGCACGTTACACAAAGCCCTCCCCCCACCAGACCCAGTAACCCATACATCAGTTACTTTGGGGATGAGTGACTATCCAAGAGTCACCCGGCCGACGCCTCACGTCACTAACGAGGTTGTCAGGGCCAGCGAGCTGTCCACATTATAGCAGTCACCGGAGGTGCCATACAACGCCGGGGTAGCTGTCTCGAGATCACCAATACCCACCTGCTGCGTCATCAAGACTGCAGCCATTCCAGCAGTGTTGGAGGAGAGGTCAAGAAATGGAAAGCGCGTAGCAGTACTCAAGAGTTTCGCCGGAAGATTAATGATTACGTCATCTGAAGTAACAAGAAAGCGGAAGTAAGGCGGTCACAGGTGGAAGGCACGGTTTCCCTACAGAGTACCGGGACTCGCCAATAGAAGGTCGCAAAATTGTCTCCTTTGGCCTAAAGTCGGCGGTACGAGGGTATACACAGTTGGTGTTTACGGCCTAGTAACCTGGTGACATCAAGAAACGCCTGAGATGACGTGAGCAATGATGGAAGACGAGATTCACCTGTTCTGCAAACAAGCAACCCGCCTCTACGACCCTCTAACATCACTCCTGCTAAGAGACACCGTTGGTACATCCAGTCCTGCTCTGCTGTGGTCATCTGCGACGTCAAGTTTAACATCAAGACTACCGTGTGAACTGTGATTGATATGAAGGCGTGTGGACTGTCGAGAGCAAGATTAATGGCCGAAGTAACAGTATTCTACAGCTGTCACTTGGCACTCAGCTCTACTACACTCTGTCGTCATTCAGGAGTACCGGATGGGAGTACAAGAGGACCAGGTATTGATGTCTACACATGGGAAGAAGCAAGATCGACACCGTCATCGTCAGCGACTACATTCAGCATCCAGCAGCATCGATTTTTTTTTTTCGATTACTCAATATGAACAATTGATACAAACAACAAAGTTGGCTCTGAACATCTGTGTAAAGAACATCTGGACACTTTTGTTTAAATGTTGAAAAACAGATTTAGAATCAATACTTTTTAAATGTTGAAAAACAGATTTAAAATAATTCTGGTATAATATACGAAAATTTTACTCTATAAATTGGTCAGTAATCAAAATCGAAGCCCCCTGTGTAATTGTCTCAGCCCAGAACAAACGGTTATGGAAAATTATGTTGTGCTATTTTTTTCAGAATGTTTGAACACAGGAGAGGCGGACCAATATAAACATTGACACTTCTAGTGAGTGAGAACACTTGGCTGTACAGTCAGCTGAAACTTGTGATATAGTATAGGAATTTTTTTTTTATTTTTAGATACATGTAATAAACATTAGGTGTGTTCCTTAACATGTCAAGGTTGACATTGATGGGGAGTGGTTAGTACACGGATGTGAGCTTGATAGTTCCGTAGTACGCTCCCGGATGACAAAGTTCAGTCTGATGATATAACTTTAATGTTTGTTTGAGCACGGTGTGGCCGGCTCTAGAGGACACATGGACTTGGCTAGTGAAGAGCCAAGAGAGTTTAATAGCTAGTTTTTGATGGTAGAGTAGGGACATGTTATTTAGCTATGTCAGTAAGGATAGGATGTATGTTTCCTGATATTGGAGGATTGCTGTCAGTTGACAGCTGAGAAAAATTTGAACATGTTTATTATGATGGACTATTATTTGTCAAATTTTATTAGTTAGGTTAGCTTTTGTTTGTGGCATGAGTTGAATTGTGGGTTTGGATACTAAACCTCGTGAATTTTAACAAATTAACAAGGTTTACTAAGTGCTTGTGCGGGGGGGTTGTAACAAACTAGGCTGTTGTAAGAATTATCCAGAGTGGTTTATCGACAAAAGAGAATGGGAAGCTGAGCCGCATGGTGACCTGACCCCCAGGGGAATTCGCGGTGGAAATAACCGACGCTTTGTTCATAGCTGCGTATAATGAATCATCCTATAGTATTCAGTAATTTAGAGAAAATTAGCCTTTATTCATTTTGCATTAAAATTGTATTGTATAATAGTACTGGATACAATATCAAGAGTATTCTAATTATTGAGTTTAAGTCACCATCAGTGACGTCACGAATCAGATCTAACTTTTAAGGCGGAGTGACCGGCGGTCATAGGTCATCAGGGGTTGACAGGTCTACTATTTCTCAAAGTTTTAATAACCATTTTTGTGATCGGGAACAGCTCTGCCGTTAGATGTTTGTAATTTAATTCAGTAAAATAATTCAACCAGTCTGGATCAATTAAGTACAACAGAGGTTAATTGTTATAACTTAAACCTTGCTAGTAACTGGGTAGGACTTTGACTAGGCGGAAGGATACAATACTCTGTCTGGGGTAGTCCAGACAAGGAAAAAATCAGTGTGATCTGCCGAGCAGCTGGGAGAGGTCAAACATCTTACCTCTCCCCGAGACCAGCCCAACACCTAGAGCTGGAAAACATAGAGGTATAGTTGCTATGGTTATGTATAGAAATAGTCTCATTTGCCACTCAGGTCAAGTAGGGAGTGTTAAAGTGATAGGGAGTGAACATTTTTAGATTTTGTTTTAGTTTTCTTTTAATAAATTAAATTTGTTAATAATTTGCATTTTTATTGTCTCCATTTGGTTATGTGTATACTTGTCCTGGTCACGTGGTCCACACGAGGCAGAGTTGTATTGGGCGCCGATTCTAACATCGAATCGGAATTATCATTACCGCGTAATTTATTCCACACTCAAGGTCATCGTATATAGTGGGGATCAAGCCCCAAGGTTGATTAATTAGCGTGATCGATCCAGACCTCGATCATTGCTCTGTAGAGCTGGTCTGGTGGTGGCAGCATAGAGGCGACTCTAGGGTTTTGCTCAGAGCTTCGGTCACGTCATACTGGGTGTAGAATCCTAAGTCGGTCAATCGTCTTAGGACCACGTGGCGTGGAGTTGGCTTTGGTAAAAGTTTTGGAGTCCCTTGGTAGAGAATAAAAAAGTAAGAATACGGGTAGAGGGAGTAGAAGGTAGAGAAGTAAAGAGAGGGGAACCCCGAACCCGTGTTACAGATAGGTGTTACAGGACGAGTTGTTTTTGAGAAATATGTTTTAAAATATATATATCTGCTGCTAGCTTGGAGATTTTAAACACACATTCTGTCATGATGATTGGAGATATACGGTTCCAATAATTCATATGTTCATATGTAACAGTGATCTTTGGTGATACACTAAAAATTATTAGTACGAATAATCAAACTCTAGATTTGGGCGCTAACAGTCTTTCTCACAATTTACATAGTCTTTTTCTTATTACTAAAGTGAATTTAAACAAATAGTTAGGCAAAGAATAAAGTGTACAAACAGATAAATGGGCATAATCAGGGTATATTAATAGGGCCTTCTGCTTATTGATTGGCAACGTGACTGAAGGGTATATGTGGATAAACAGGTATAATAATAGGGGTATAATAACAGGTATAATAATAGGGGTATAATTAAACAATAGATCAGTTTATAATATATTTAGGAATGATATGGGCAAGGGGTGTGAAGATTGCGATAATTTCCTTCTTTTTTATGTATAGACCTTATACAGCTTATTCCATTTGCAAAGTGGTAATTAATGGGTGGTTGAACATGGTTGTAAATAAATAGGAGATACTAAATGGTTCCCCCAAAATGCTTTCTGCAATTTCATTCTTACGTTTAATATTCAATCGTTTAACTAGAAATATTCTTTGAAAATGAGATTTGATATTAAATAATTGAAAATGGGATTAAATATGTACTATAAAAAATGGACTTATTGGGAGAAGATGATGACTGTGTGGCTGATGACATCACTGATCATTAGGGATGACTGGAACTGTGTGCCTGGCCGAGGTTTAGGGATGACTGAATGGGGCCATTTAATCTTCATGGACAAATGTCAGAGGTCAGAAAAAAGGCGTCTAATCTCCACGGAAAAAAATCAGGGATCAGAAGAGAACCATCACCCATGTTTTTGGAAAAAAATAATAACCCAATTGGGTGCAATCACCCACGTTCAAGGAAAATATTCAGGAGCCATCGGGATGCTGTGACCCCATGTTCATGGAAAAATATCAGGGGCCAATGGGATGCCGTTGAAACAAATGGAAATGGCTCCCCATAGTCTCGGTTTATACTACTAAAAAGCATATCGCAGTCATGTGCCAACATAAATCAGTCATAAACCACCATACCAGTCCCGTCCCGGCATACCACAATCATATGTTAGCATATTGCAGTCATTCGCCAGCATAATGAGGTAAGATCCGCTCACTGTGTATATAATGATCTGCAGATTTGGCCTCACTGGAGTTGCTGGATGTATCAAGTAATAAACTGGCTGAGCTACCCACCGATCTTTGGAGCCTCACCAACCTCACTCACCTCTACCTGGGCGATAATAAACTCAGCGACGCACACACCTTCAACATCTCGAACCTCGTGAGTACATTCACTCCTACCGCACCCTTATATATTTGTATATATAGGGAAATTTATTGTACAAAAATACATGATAAAAATGTGGCCTTAAAACATACACAACACAATATGCATGTATATATATATATGTATATATGTATACATATATATATATATATATATATATATATATATATATATATATATATATATATATATATATATATTTCATTGAATATGACCGCATATTCTGTATTTATTATTTTCTGGTTTAGGGCTTCTATCCCTCTAACTAACTATTTTCTTAGCATCAGGGCTTAATTGAAATAGGAGTTCTCCAAAACTCATTTTCGTACTTTTAAGGTGAAGAAAAGAAGTGATTTACTATAGAGTGTATTACACTTATTTGTATAATTTGCACGACGTTTCGAACCTCCATGGTTCATTCTCAAGTGAACAGATCTTACAATACTAGTTGATTTTATACCCGCATTAGGTCAGGTGATAATACAATGAAGGTGAAAACATGGGGGGATACATAAGGGATAAACATAGGGGCTGCAGAAGGCTTATTGGCCCATACGAGGCATCTCCTATCTAAACACAAAGATTAATCCAGTGCAATTGGCCTGTTATGTTGGACATTGTCTTCTGTGTTGGCATCGATATGTTCTTGTCTTGTCCTTACTCTCATGGTGGGTAGAGTAAATAGTTCCGTGATTTGGGTGTTCATGGTAGGT
>NC_091212.1:189774-342274 GCF_040958095.1 Procambarus clarkii | reverse complement strand
CAGTAGCTGGCATAACTAGTATGCTTTAACCCACTACGCCATCAGACCTTACAAAGATTTGTCCAAAGATTGTTTATCTTCACTTGTGGTTTATGCAAGTATAGGCTTATAAGCTGGACACGAGTTCTCTCACATTGACAGTGGCTTGACGAAAATTGCAGACTGACCCCTCACTCATCTGGTGCCTTCGGGAGGTAGAGATGTTTGAGATATATATATCTCGAACTATCTACTTCTTTTGTAAGGTCTGATGGCGTAGTGGGTTAAAGCATACTAGTTATGCCAGCTACTGGAAGGTAGTTGTGCTTTCTGGGTTCGAGTCCCACTGGTGGGTGTTGTCCAAAGATTGTTTATCTTCACTTGTGGTTTATGCAAGTATAGGCTTATAAGCTGGACACGAGTTCTCTCACATTGACAGTGGCTTGACGAAAATTGCAGACTGACCCCTCACTCATCTGGTGCCTTCGGGAGGTAGAGATGTTTGAGATATATATATCTCGAACTATCTACTTCTTTTGTAAGGTCTGATGGCGTAGTGGGTTAAAGCATACTAGTTATGCCAGCTACTGGAAGGTAGTTGTGCTTTCTGGGTTCGAGTCCCACTGGTGGGTGTTGTCCAAAGATTGTTTATCTTCACTTGTGGTTTATGCAAGTATAGGCTTATAAGCTGGACACGAGTTCTCTCACATTGACAGTGGCTTGACGAAAATTGCAGACTGACCCCTCACTCATCTGGTGCCTTCGGGAGGTAGAGATGTTTGAGATATATATATCTCGAACTATCTACTTCTTTTGTAAGGTCTGATGGCGTAGTGGGTTAAAGCATACTAGTTATGCCAGCTACTGGAAGGTAGTTGTGCTTTCTGGGTTCGAGTCCCACTGGTGGGTGTTGTCCAAAGATTGTTTATCTTCACTTGTGGTTTATGCAAGTATAGGCTTATAAGCTGGACACGAGTTCTCTCACATTGACAGTGGCTTGACGAAAATTGCAGACTGACCCCTCACTCATCTGGTGCCTTCGGGAGGTAGAGATGTTTGAGATATATATATCTCGAACTATCTACTTCTTTTGTAAGGTCTGATGGCGTAGTGGGTTAAAGCATACTAGTTATGCCAGCTACTGGAAGGTAGTTGTGCTTTCTGGGTTCGAGTCCCACTGGTGGGTGTTGTCCAAAGATTGTTTATCTTCACTTGTGGTTTATGCAAGTATAGGCTTATAAGCTGGACACGAGTTCTCTCACATTGACAGTGGCTTGACGAAAATTGCAGACTGACCCCTCACTCATCTGGTGCCTTCGGGAGGTAGAGATGTTTGAGATATATATATCTCGAACTATCTACTTCTTTTGTAAGGTCTGATGGCGTAGTGGGTTAAAGCATACTAGTTATGCCAGCTACTGGAAGGTAGTTGTGCTTTCTGGGTTCGAGTCCCACTGGTGGGTGTTGTCCAAAGATTGTTTATCTTCACTTGTGGTTTATGCAAGTATAGGCTTATAAGCTGGACACGAGTTCTCTCACATTGACAGTGGCTTGACGAAAATTGCAGACTGACCCCTCACTCATCTGGTGCCTTCGGGAGGTAGAGATGTTTGAGATATATATATCTCGAACTATCTACTTCTTTTGTAAGGTCTGATGGCGTAGTGGGTTAAAGCATACTAGTTATGCCAGCTACTGGAAGGTAGTTGTGCTTTCTGGGTTCGAGTCCCACTGGTGGGTGTTGTCCAAAGATTGTTTATCTTCACTTGTGGTTTATGCAAGTATAGGCTTATAAGCTGGACACGAGTTCTCTCACATTGACAGTGGCTTGACGAAAATTGCAGACTGACCCCTCACTCATCTGGTGCCTTCGGGAGGTAGAGATGTTTGAGATATATATATCTCGAACTATCTACTTCTTTTGTAAGGTCTGATGGCGTAGTGGGTTAAAGCATACTAGTTATGCCAGCTACTGGAAGGTAGTTGTGCTTTCTGGGTTCGAGTCCCACTGGTGGGTGTTGTCCAAAGATTGTTTATCTTCACTTGTGGTTTATGCAAGTATAGGCTTATAAGCTGGACACGAGTTCTCTCACATTGACAGTGGCTTGACGAAAATTGCAGACTGACCCCTCACTCATCTGGTGCCTTCGGGAGGTAGAGATGTTTGAGATATATATATCTCGAACTATCTACTTCTTTTGTAAGGTCTGATGGCGTAGTGGGTTAAAGCATACTAGTTATGCCAGCTACTGGAAGGTAGTTGTGCTTTCTGGGTTCGAGTCCCACTGGTGGGTGTTGTCCAAAGATTGTTTATCTTCACTTGTGGTTTATGCAAGTATAGGCTTATAAGCTGGACACGAGTTCTCTCACATTGACAGTGGCTTGACGAAAATTGCAGACTGACCCCTCACTCATCTGGTGCCTTCGGGAGGTAGAGATGTTTGAGATATATATATCTCGAACTATCTACTTCTTTTGTAAGGTCTGATGGCGTAGTGGGTTAAAGCATACTAGTTATGCCAGCTACTGGAAGGTAGTTGTGCTTTCTGGGTTCGAGTCCCACTGGTGGGTGTTGTCCAAAGATTGTTTATCTTCACTTGTGGTTTATGCAAGTATAGGCTTATAAGCTGGACACGAGTTCTCTCACATTGACAGTGGCTTGACGAAAATTGCAGACTGACCCCTCACTCATCTGGTGCCTTCGGGAGGTAGAGATGTTTGAGATATATATATCTCGAACTATCTACTTCTTTTGTAAGGTCTGATGGCGTAGTGGGTTAAAGCATACTAGTTATGCCAGCTACTGGAAGGTAGTTGTGCTTTCTGGGTTCGAGTCCCACTGGTGGGTGTTGTCCAAAGATTGTTTATCTTCACTTGTGGTTTATGCAAGTATAGGCTTATAAGCTGGACACGAGTTCTCTCACATTGACAGTGGCTTGACGAAAATTGCAGACTGACCCCTCACTCATCTGGTGCCTTCGGGAGGTAGAGATGTTTGAGATATATATATCTCGAACTATCTACTTCTTTTGTAAGGTCTGATGGCGTAGTGGGTTAAAGCATACTAGTTATGCCAGCTACTGGAAGGTAGTTGTGCTTTCTGGGTTCGAGTCCCACTGGTGGGTGTTGTCCAAAGATTGTTTATCTTCACTTGTGGTTTATGCAAGTATAGGCTTATAAGCTGGACACGAGTTCTCTCACATTGACAGTGGCTTGACGAAAATTGCAGACTGACCCCTCACTCATCTGGTGCCTTCGGGAGGTAGAGATGTTTGAGATATATATATCTCGAACTATCTACTTCTTTTGTAAGGTCTGATGGCGTAGTGGGTTAAAGCATACTAGTTATGCCAGCTACTGGAAGGTAGTTGTGCTTTCTGGGTTCGAGTCCCACTGGTGGGTGTTGTCCAAAGATTGTTTATCTTCACTTGTGGTTTATGCAAGTATAGGCTTATAAGCTGGACACGAGTTCTCTCACATTGACAGTGGCTTGACGAAAATTGCAGACTGACCCCTCACTCATCTGGTGCCTTCGGGAGGTAGAGATGTTTGAGATATATATATCTCGAACTATCTACTTCTTTTGTAAGGTCTGATGGCGTAGTGGGTTAAAGCATACTAGTTATGCCAGCTACTGGAAGGTAGTTGTGCTTTCTGGGTTCGAGTCCCACTGGTGGGTGTTGTCCAAAGATTGTTTATCTTCACTTGTGGTTTATGCAAGTATAGGCTTATAAGCTGGACACGAGTTCTCTCACATTGACAGTGGCTTGACGAAAATTGCAGACTGACCCCTCACTCATCTGGTGCCTTCGGGAGGTAGAGATGTTTGAGATATATATATCTCGAACTATCTACTTCTTTTGTAAGGTCTGATGGCGTAGTGGGTTAAAGCATACTAGTTATGCCAGCTACTGGAAGGTAGTTGTGCTTTCTGGGTTCGAGTCCCACTGGTGGGTGTTGTCCAAAGATTGTTTATCTTCACTTGTGGTTTATGCAAGTATAGGCTTATAAGCTGGACACGAGTTCTCTCACATTGACAGTGGCTTGACGAAAATTGCAGACTGACCCCTCACTCATCTGGTGCCTTCGGGAGGTAGAGATGTTTGAGATATATATATCTCGAACTATCTACTTCTTTTGTAAGGTCTGATGGCGTAGTGGGTTAAAGCATACTAGTTATGCCAGCTACTGGAAGGTAGTTGTGCTTTCTGGGTTCGAGTCCCACTGGTGGGTGTTGTCCAAAGATTGTTTATCTTCACTTGTGGTTTATGCAAGTATAGGCTTATAAGCTGGACACGAGTTCTCTCACATTGACAGTGGCTTGACGAAAATTGCAGACTGACCCCTCACTCATCTGGTGCCTTCGGGAGGTAGAGATGTTTGAGATATATATATCTCGAACTATCTACTTCTTTTGTAAGGTCTGATGGCGTAGTGGGTTAAAGCATACTAGTTATGCCAGCTACTGGAAGGTAGTTGTGCTTTCTGGGTTCGAGTCCCACTGGTGGGTGTTGTCCAAAGATTGTTTATCTTCACTTGTGGTTTATGCAAGTATAGGCTTATAAGCTGGACACGAGTTCTCTCACATTGACAGTGGCTTGACGAAAATTGCAGACTGACCCCTCACTCATCTGGTGCCTTCGGGAGGTAGAGATGTTTGAGATATATATATCTCGAACTATCTACTTCTTTTGTAAGGTCTGATGGCGTAGTGGGTTAAAGCATACTAGTTATGCCAGCTACTGGAAGGTAGTTGTGCTTTCTGGGTTCGAGTCCCACTGGTGGGTGTTGTCCAAAGATTGTTTATCTTCACTTGTGGTTTATGCAAGTATAGGCTTATAAGCTGGACACGAGTTCTCTCACATTGACAGTGGCTTGACGAAAATTGCAGACTGACCCCTCACTCATCTGGTGCCTTCGGGAGGTAGAGATGTTTGAGATATATATATCTCGAACTATCTACTTCTTTTGTAAGGTCTGATGGCGTAGTGGGTTAAAGCATACTAGTTATGCCAGCTACTGGAAGGTAGTTGTGCTTTCTGGGTTCGAGTCCCACTGGTGGGTGTTGTCCAAAGATTGTTTATCTTCACTTGTGGTTTATGCAAGTATAGGCTTATAAGCTGGACACGAGTTCTCTCACATTGACAGTGGCTTGACGAAAATTGCAGACTGACCCCTCACTCATCTGGTGCCTTCGGGAGGTAGAGATGTTTGAGATATATATATCTCGAACTATCTACTTCTTTTGTAAGGTCTGATGGCGTAGTGGGTTAAAGCATACTAGTTATGCCAGCTACTGGAAGGTAGTTGTGCTTTCTGGGTTCGAGTCCCACTGGTGGGTGTTGTCCAAAGATTGTTTATCTTCACTTGTGGTTTATGCAAGTATAGGCTTATAAGCTGGACACGAGTTCTCTCACATTGACAGTGGCTTGACGAAAATTGCAGACTGACCCCTCACTCATCTGGTGCCTTCGGGAGGTAGAGATGTTTGAGATATATATATCTCGAACTATCTACTTCTTTTGTAAGGTCTGATGGCGTAGTGGGTTAAAGCATACTAGTTATGCCAGCTACTGGAAGGTAGTTGTGCTTTCTGGGTTCGAGTCCCACTGGTGGGTGTTGTCCAAAGATTGTTTATCTTCACTTGTGGTTTATGCATTTATAGGCTTATAAGCTGGACACGAGTTCTCTCACATTGACAGTGGCTTGACGAAAATTGCAGACTGACCCCTCACTCATCTGGTGCCTTCGGGAGGTAGAGATGTTTGAGATATATATATCTCGAACTATCTACTTCTTTTGTAAGGTCTGATGGCGTAGTGGGTTAAAGCATACTAGTTATGCCAGCTACTGGAAGGTAGTTGTGCTTTCTGGGTTCGAGTCCCACTGGTGGGTGTTGTCCAAAGATTGTTTATCTTCACTTGTGGTTTATGCAAGTATAGGCTTATAAGCTGGACACGAGTTCTCTCACATTGACAGTGGCTTGACGAAAATTGCAGACTGACCCCTCACTCATCTGGTGCCTTCGGGAGGTAGAGATGTTTGAGATATATATATCTCGAACTATCTACTTCTTTTGTAAGGTCTGATGGCGTAGTGGGTTAAAGCATACTAGTTATGCCAGCTACTGGAAGGTAGTTGTGCTTTCTGGGTTCGAGTCCCACTGGTGGGTGTTGTCCAAAGATTGTTTATCTTCACTTGTGGTTTATGCAAGTATAGGCTTATAAGCTGGACACGAGTTCTCTCACATTGACAGTGGCTTGACGAAAATTGCAGACTGACCCCTCACTCATCTGGTGCCTTCGGGAGGTAGAGATGTTTGAGATATATATATCTCGAACTATCTACTTCTTTTGTAAGGTCTGATGGCGTAGTGGGTTAAAGCATACTAGTTATGCCAGCTACTGGAAGGTAGTTGTGCTTTCTGGGTTCGAGTCCCACTGGTGGGTGTTGTCCAAAGATTGTTTATCTTCACTTGTGGTTTATGCAAGTATAGGCTTATAAGCTGGACACGAGTTCTCTCACATTGACAGTGGCTTGACGAAAATTGCAGACTGACCCCTCACTCATCTGGTGCCTTCGGGAGGTAGAGATGTTTGAGATATATATATCTCGAACTATCTACTTCTTTTGTAAGGTCTGATGGCGTAGTGGGTTAAAGCATACTAGTTATGCCAGCTACTGGAAGGTAGTTGTGCTTTCTGGGTTCGAGTCCCACTGGTGGGTGTTGTCCAAAGATTGTTTATCTTCACTTGTGGTTTATGCAAGTATAGGCTTATAAGCTGGACACGAGTTCTCTCACATTGACAGTGGCTTGACGAAAATTGCAGACTGACCCCTCACTCATCTGGTGCCTTCGGGAGGTAGAGATGTTTGAGATATATATATCTCGAACTATCTACTTCTTTTGTAAGGTCTGATGGCGTAGTGGGTTAAAGCATACTAGTTATGCCAGCTACTGGAAGGTAGTTGTGCTTTCTGGGTTCGAGTCCCACTGGTGGGTGTTGTCCAAAGATTGTTTATCTTCACTTGTGGTTTATGCAAGTATAGGCTTATAAGCTGGACACGAGTTCTCTCACATTGACAGTGGCTTGACGAAAATTGCAGACTGACCCCTCACTCATCTGGTGCCTTCGGGAGGTAGAGATGTTTGAGATATATATATCTCGAACTATCTACTTCTTTTGTAAGGTCTGATGGCGTAGTGGGTTAAAGCATACTAGTTATGCCAGCTACTGGAAGGTAGTTGTGCTTTCTGGGTTCGAGTCCCACTGGTGGGTGTTGTCCAAAGATTGTTTATCTTCACTTGTGGTTTATGCAAGTATAGGCTTATAAGCTGGACACGAGTTCTCTCACATTGACAGTGGCTTGACGAAAATTGCAGACTGACCCCTCACTCATCTGGTGCCTTCGGGAGGTAGAGATGTTTGAGATATATATATCTCGAACTATCTACTTCTTTTGTAAGGTCTGATGGCGTAGTGGGTTAAAGCATACTAGTTATGCCAGCTACTGGAAGGTAGTTGTGCTTTCTGGGTTCGAGTCCCACTGGTGGGTGTTGTCCAAAGATTGTTTATCTTCACTTGTGGTTTATGCAAGTATAGGCTTATAAGCTGGACACGAGTTCTCTCACATTGACAGTGGCTTGACGAAAATTGCAGACTGACCCCTCACTCATCTGGTGCCTTCGGGAGGTAGAGATGTTTGAGATATATATATCTCGAACTATCTACTTCTTTTGTAAGGTCTGATGGCGTAGTGGGTTAAAGCATACTAGTTATGCCAGCTACTGGAAGGTAGTTGTGCTTTCTGGGTTCGAGTCCCACTGGTGGGTGTTGTCCAAAGATTGTTTATCTTCACTTGTGGTTTATGCAAGTATAGGCTTATAAGCTGGACACGAGTTCTCTCACATTGACAGTGGCTTGACGAAAATTGCAGACTGACCCCTCACTCATCTGGTGCCTTCGGGAGGTAGAGATGTTTGAGATATATATATCTCGAACTATCTACTTCTTTTGTAAGGTCTGATGGCGTAGTGGGTTAAAGCATACTAGTTATGCCAGCTACTGGAAGGTAGTTGTGCTTTCTGGGTTCGAGTCCCACTGGTGGGTGTTGTCCAAAGATTGTTTATCTTCACTTGTGGTTTATGCAAGTATAGGCTTATAAGCTGGACACGAGTTCTCTCACATTGACAGTGGCTTGACGAAAATTGCAGACTGACCCCTCACTCATCTGGTGCCTTCGGGAGGTAGAGATGTTTGAGATATATATATCTCGAACTATCTACTTCTTTTGTAAGGTCTGATGGCGTAGTGGGTTAAAGCATACTAGTTATGCCAGCTACTGGAAGGTAGTTGTGCTTTCTGGGTTCGAGTCCCACTGGTGGGTGTTGTCCAAAGATTGTTTATCTTCACTTGTGGTTTATGCAAGTATAGGCTTATAAGCTGGACACGAGTTCTCTCACATTGACAGTGGCTTGACGAAAATTGCAGACTGACCCCTCACTCATCTGGTGCCTTCGGGAGGTAGAGATGTTTGAGATATATATATCTCGAACTATCTACTTCTTTTGTAAGGTCTGATGGCGTAGTGGGTTAAAGCATACTAGTTATGCCAGCTACTGGAAGGTAGTTGTGCTTTCTGGGTTCGAGTCCCACTGGTGGGTGTTGTCCAAAGATTGTTTATCTTCACTTGTGGTTTATGCAAGTATAGGCTTATAAGCTGGACACGAGTTCTCTCACATTGACAGTGGCTTGACGAAAATTGCAGACTGACCCCTCACTCATCTGGTGCCTTCGGGAGGTAGAGATGTTTGAGATATATATATCTCGAACTATCTACTTCTTTTGTAAGGTCTGATGGCGTAGTGGGTTAAAGCATACTAGTTATGCCAGCTACTGGAAGGTAGTTGTGCTTTCTGGGTTCGAGTCCCACTGGTGGGTGTTGTCCAAAGATTGTTTATCTTCACTTGTGGTTTATGCAAGTATAGGCTTATAAGCTGGACACGAGTTCTCTCACATTGACAGTGGCTTGACGAAAATTGCAGACTGACCCCTCACTCATCTGGTGCCTTCGGGAGGTAGAGATGTTTGAGATATATATATCTCGAACTATCTACTTCTTTTGTAAGGTCTGATGGCGTAGTGGGTTAAAGCATACTAGTTATGCCAGCTACTGGAAGGTAGTTGTGCTTTCTGGGTTCGAGTCCCACTGGTGGGTGTTGTCCAAAGATTGTATATATATATATATATATATATATATATATATATATATATATATATATATATATATATATATATATATATATATATATATATATACACACTTCATATATTATGTGACGGGCTGTGGTTTTGCAGCTATACTGAACCAAGATTGTATGGCTCTCCCGCACATAATGAAAAAAAAATGCTGCTATTGGCCTTGCTGTGTAAGTCGCAGGTGGAAACAAATAAAAATCATCAAATAAATAGGTAAACAGTTTACTGAAATATTAAAGAACATAAATGCCCCTGAAAATACTTGGCTCTCATATAATGAAAAAGTGAACAGGTTAGTATGATCTTAAATGTAAAAATAAACTACAGTATAAGCAATGAAGAAAAGCATAAAGATATACTGGTGTGCTGAAGACAGCTACCATACCACTATGGCATCACTCACCATACCACTATGGCATCAATCACACGACGTTGGTTGAAGGCGGACGACGGGTGAGAGACACAAAGGTGATCCTAGAGCACTAAGGGAGTGACTGGCTCTCCAGGGAGGCAGCGCCCTTTATATAGTCCGGCGGTGATGATTCATCCAGTGTCAACGCGAGGTGGACCTCTGGTCAACTAGCAAACTGCTCGTTGTGGCTGGCAGTGCCTTTGTGTTGTGCTGCACCACTGTCAGTTGAAGGCGGCTAACTGCTTGTTTGAGGGGGGCAAACTACCGGTTAACAGAGGCACCCAGCTTACCTCTGAGTCTTACCAGGCCGTGCCAGGCCCTGGGTGGTATGGAGAGGTGGCAGGACTGATGACTCATCTGGGCTGGTGTAGTTGTATACTTCCAGTGCAAAGGCATTGAAGGTGAAGGGAAAAGGCAGTTCCACTGCTATGCAGGGGAATCACGTGACAGCTCCTCCCCGAAGCCTTTTCCTAATGCCTGAGATGTCGATGATGGAAGGAGTGTGGAAGCAGAAGGTTCCACTTCATAAACACGTGATAGTGCGTCCGCAACTATGTTGTCTGATCCTTTGATGTAGAAGATCTGGACATTGTAGTTTTGTAGGTACAAGGCCCAACGAAGTAAACGCTGGTTGGAGAAATGTGCTTGCTGTAGAAAACAAAGAGGATTATGATCAGAATAGATGATGATGGGTTGGTGTCCTTGAAGGTAAGGTTCATATCGTTGCAAGCATAGGATGATGGCGAGTAGCTTCTTCTCCATAGTGCTGTAGTTTTGTTGGTGAGGCTTCAGCTTGTAGCTGTAGTAGTTGACTGGTAGGACTTTCCCCTCTCTTTGCTGCATCAGGACACCCCCAATGCCGGTGCTGCCGGCATCAACATTAAGGATGAAGGGTTGTTTCACATCTGGAAAGGCGAGAATAGGGTTAGTACACAGCAAAGTTTTCAATTGTTCGAAGGCAATGGATTGTGAGTTGGTCCAAATTTATTTACTTTTAGGGCTGGTAAGAATGATTAAAGGTGTGGCAACTATGCTGAAGTTCTTGCAGAACTTACGGTAGTAAGACGCTAGTCCCAAGAATCTCATAAGTTGTTTACGATGTAGCGAGTAGATTATCCCAATAATATACTCGCTCCAAATGCATTGTTAATATTCCTGTCAACCTTTGGAGATGAATGAGGTGAGGCGTTGCCCGGGCAACACGGTGAGGTGTTGCCCGAGCATATAAGCAGAAGAATAGCAAACATTAACCAGAGTCTACTTTCAAGTGTGGTCTAGAGCAGACACTTGCGAGATACTCTACCGACGCTCAGTGCACTCAACTCACACCAAAGTATCACCTGTGTACTTCTGTATATTCGACCAAATATATATATAGTATCTTAGTGTCTGTGTTTATTGTCACCATACTTTACGTAACAATAGAACCGTTACATTGGTGACCCAGTGAGTGAAAAAGATCACCTAGTCACAAACTAGATCTTCGCCATGGATTTATCTACCCGGTTTCCAGCATACAACGCAGATGAGCCAGAATTTTGGTTCATGCAGATGGAGGCTATTTTCGACCTTCACGAAATTTCGACTGAGAAAGCCCGATATGCCTGTACCCTGCCAACACTTCCCTCGGAGGCTATGCACACTGCCTCCGCTGTCATCACCGCGCCATCACCGGACACCAGGACGTACACTGCATTGAAGGCCGCTCTTCTACAGGCAGCAATGAAACGCCGCATTCAAAAAGGGACCAACTCCTCACTGACAAAAGATTAGCAGACAAAACACCAGCTCAGCTTCTGCGGCATATTCAGTATGTGATGCATACTGCAACTGGCCCAGCCCCCAGCGAGATTGTGAGATCACTGTGGATACAACTCTGTCCAAAACACATTCAACCGGCCCTATTCAGTATGGCTGACGACACCCCATTAGCCCAGCTGGCTACACTGGCAGACCGGCTTCATACGACGTCTGATAACGCTACGCTCTCCCACCTCAGTGATACACAGCAGACTATAGACACCCAACAACTCGACGTCCTCCAGAACCGGCGTTTCTTCCACCCAGGGAAAACGTACACAGCGAATCCAGTATCAGTCTCTAGGCGACAGCGAGAACATCGTGGAGAGCTTTGTTCTTACCACCAGAAGTTCGGACACCAAGCCCGCAACTGTAGGGCTCCTTGTTCCTGGTCGGGAAACTACTTCGGCGGGGACTGTTAACGGCCAGTGACCCCGCCATTTCAAACACTACACTGCTCTACATATCTGACGTCATAACCAAACGCCGTTTCCTCGTTGACACAGGTGCAGCAGCTAGTGTGTTGCCTCCCCCACTGGTCAAACCAACCTGTACTCCTGGTTTGGACTTACGAGCCGCCAATGGTACGTCCGTCCGTACATATGGGACCCGCGCCCTGGTTCTCGAGTTCGCCTCTCTGGGTCGCTTTACGTGGACTTTCCTCATAGCGGATGTGGAACAACCCATTCTTGGATGGGATTTCCTGCAACACCATCGACTTATGGTGGATCCCGCAGGTGCAATACTTCGAGCCTCTCCTAGTACCTCTACACAAGTTAACATCGTCACCCCAGTCGCATCTACGGAACTTCAAGCACTCCTGGATGAATTCAAAGATGTGACCCAACCCGCCAGCCCTCGACCAGAGGTGCAACATACGATTACGCATCACATTACTACAACGGGAGCACCTACCTTTGCCAGACCACGCCGCCTGGCACCGGAACGACTGGCGGTAGCACGTGCTGAATTCAATAAGCTACAGGAGGCGGGAATAATCCGCCCTTCGAACAGTCCATAGGCTTCACCTCTCCATATGGTCCCGAAAACAGCCCCAGGGGAATGGCGCCCTTGCGGAGACTACAGGGCTCTCAACGTTCGCACTCTGCCGGATCGCTACCCAATACCACACATCCAGGATTTCTCACAGGGATTGAGCAACGCAACCGTTTTTTCGAAAATTGACCTTGTGCGGGCATTTCACCAGATCCCTGTGGAACCGGCAGACATTCCGAAAACAGCGATCACAACACCTTTTGGACTGTTTGAATTCGTCCGGATGCCTTTTGGTCTACGGAATGCAGCCCAGACATTCCAACGCTTCATCGACCAAGTAGTTAAGGACCTTCCTTTTTGCTACACCTACATTGACGATCTGCTGGTGGCCAGTACATCACCAACAGAACATCTGCTACACCTCCGACTCCTTCTCACCCGTCTGCGCAACTTCGGCTTGCAGCTCAACTCCGAGAAGTGTATTTTCCATGTTCCAGAGCTGGATTTCTTGGGACACCGTGTGTCAGCAGCAGGGGTCCAACCACTAGAGAAGAAAATCGAGGCAATCAAGGAATTCCCGCGCCCATCTACTCCAAAGAAGTTGCAAGAATTTCTTGGTGTAGTGAATTTTTATCATCGATTCATCCCACATTGTTCGGACATCTTGCGACACTTGTACGACCTCTTACGTGGTCGGAAACTCACGTCCCGTCTTCCGTAGGAGTGGACTCCCCAGGCAGAGACAGCATTCACCGACATAAAACACAAGCTGGCGGAATTCACCTTGCTCGCACATCCAGTGTCTGACGCTCCCACCAATCTATCTACCGACGCTTCAAACACAGCAATTGGTGCTGTACTACAACAGCTCGTTGAAGGAGAATGGCGCCCAATTGCATTCTTTTCATGCGCGCCTGTCACCCACTGAAGAGAAGTACAGCACTTTTGATAGGGAACTGCTCGCCATCTACTCAGCCATACAACATTTCCGGCACTTTCTCGAGGGGCGGAACTTCCACATCCTCACAGACCACAAACCTCTCACTTATGCGCTGGCGGCCAAGGGTGATGCTCACTCTCCTCGAGTAGCCAACCACCTGGGATTTATTTCCCAATTTACCTCGGATATCCGTCATGTCAAAGGAACTAATAATGTCATAGCCGATGCACTGTCTCGACCCACCATAAACCACGTCGTGACAAACCCAGCTCAGGTGGACTATTGTGTAATCAGTAAGGCCCAACGGGAAGACCCTGATCTGCAGCGATTACGAACATCTGACACAGCTCTCCGGTTCATCGAGATTCCCATGGAAGGTGGCGGAAGGATAATCTGTGACACCTCACGGACGGGAGCACTTAGGCCCTACATTCCTGCCCAGTTTCGCTGGAAAACGTTCTCAGTATTTCACTCCCTAGCACACCCAGGAGTACGTGCTTCCCAGAAACTACTAACGGAGCGTGTTGTATGGCCAGGAATCAATGCCGATGTTCGACGATGGACTCGCTCATGTCTCCAGTGCCAGCGAGCGAAAACACATCGTCACACAAAGAGCCCTCTTCAACAGTTTCCGTTACCTTCTGACCGTTTCGAGGTGGTGCATGTAGACATCGTTGGACCGTTACCGTCGGCAAGAGGATATTCTTATCTACTCACCTGCATCGATCGATTCTCCAGATGGCCGGAAGCAATCCCATTAATCAACATCTCAGCTGAGTCAGTGGTCCAGGCTTTCCTCTCTGGATGGGTCGCCCGTTTTGGCAGCCCCTCTGTTATCATCACCGACCAAGGACGACAGTTCGAATCATATCTATGGAAGGAACTTATGGAATTCCTCGGCACCACACATAACCGAACAACAGCATACCACCCTGAGTCGAACGGAATGGTAGAACGCTTTCATAGACAACTAAAAGCTGCCCTAAGAGCTCAAGCACGCCCTGATGATTGGATCGACAACCTTCCATTAGTCTTGCTTGGCATCCGTTCGGCCACGAAGGAGGGCAGTGGATTCTCGGCAGCAGACTTAGTATACGGATCTAGCCTGCGGCTTCCGGGCGAATTCTTAACCCCAACGCCACTTATCACACCCCCAGACCCCACTTTTGTCCAGAAATTACGGGCGGCCATGACAAACATTCGGCCTACACCACCACGCCAACCGACAACTCGTGCTACATATGTGCCTCATGAGCTCCACACAACTGAACACGTGTTTGTAAGAGTCGACGCTGTTCGACGCCCTCTACAGTCACCTTACGAAGGAACATTTAAAGTGGTTTCTCGAACACCGAAGTTCTTCACCATTGAACGCCGAGGATAGCGGGTAAACATCTCCATCGATCGCCTTAAACCAGCACACTGTGACGCTGCCCCAGACATTCCTCCAGAGACACATCCGCCGACTACGCAGTTCACTTTTCGACCACAGTTACCAGCAGCACCGCCACCTACGACAACGGACGATCCTGTACGACCTCCCACCCTACAACCCCAGTTACCAACCGCACCACAACCTGATCCTACGACGACGGACGATCCTGTGCGACCCCAGTTAGATGTCATCAGCGAAGAGGAGGAAGTTAACTTTGATGGTTATGTAACGCGAGCAGGGCGTACAATTCACCGACCAGCTAAGTTCCTTGATCAAGTATTTTTCCTTTCATCCCCTGGGAGGGGGAGTTCTGTAGCGAGTAGATTATCCCAATAATATACTCGCTCCAAATGCATTGTTAATATTCCTGTCAACCTTTGGAGATGAATAAGGTGAGGCGTTGCCCGGGCAACACGGTGAGGTGTTGCCCGAGCATATAAGCAGCAGAATAGCAAACATTAACCAGAGTCTACTTTCAAGTGTGGTCTAGAGCAGACACTTGCGAGATACTGTACTGACGCTCAGTGCGCTCAACTCACACCAAAGTATCACCTGTGTACTTCTGTATATTCGACCAAATATATATATAGTATCTTAGTGTCTGTGTTTATTGTCACCATACTTACGTAACAATAGAACCGTTACAACGAGAAGTGGGCTGTGGATATTTTTGGATAGCTTGAAGATGTATATCTAAAGGTGCTAAGCTTCCACTGCCTATAACATGACCAAGGTATTGTACTTTACCTTTAGTAAACGTGGACTTGCCCAAATTAATGGTGAGACCAGCCTGGAGAAGCTTGTAAAATTGTCGTTGTAGTCGGTCAAGATGTTCTTCCTACGAGTTGGTTGCTACAACGATGTCGTCCAGGTAGGCATAGGTGTTGTCAAGATCTTGGATGACGAGGTTGACAGCTCGCTTGCCATATGGTTTGGGAACCCAGTATGCATGGTGAAGCCCAAGGAGACTCACAGGGTGAAGCTAATCCATTGCTGAGGAGATACTTTACTTCTGCGAACATGGCTTCTCTCTTCTGTAGACTGATGCAGTAGTAAGGTTGACGGATGGGCATCGTATCAGGAAGTAGTTGGATATCATGTTGCACTAAATTACATTCCTGTGGAGTGTCTTGAAACAGTTTTTTATGCGCAGATAGTAATTTAATTAAAGGAGCACTATTATTAGTGCTTTCTAGGTATTTGGGAAGATCTTTTAAAATCTCACTGTTAGACTTTATGGTCTCGATGGTATTTGTACCATCGGATGGAGAGGTAGCATGGTATGCATCGCTGTTGGGATATCTCTCGGTAAAAGCGGATACAGATACTGACACTGGTGGTGGATTACCTTGATAACTCTTGAGCAGGTTGACGTGGCAGAGTTGTGCCTTGCGACGCCGGTCCGGAGTCTCTAGAATGTAGTTGCTGTTGTTCTTACATTCTTTGATGCGATAAGGTCTTGAAAATTTACTTTTAAATGGAGAGGTTGGGATAGGAAAATAGGCTAGAACGAAGTCTCCTACATTAAACTTTCTTACCTTAGTGTTCTTGTTAAAGTGTGCTTTCATCTTATGTTGGGAGGTCAGTAAATTAGCACTAGCAAACTTATGTAATTGTTCAAGTTTATGTCTCAAGTTTTTAAGAAACTGAGGCACATTAAGGGAATCACTGAAGGTGGTTGACGTCAAGGAATCTTTAAAAGCTTTAAGAGGACTACGACATTTACGACCGTAGAGCATCTCATAGGGCGATTCTCCAAGGGACTCATTAGGAAGACTATTGAAATACACATAAGGAGACCTAATTGCTTATCCCAATCCTTCTCGGTATCAATACAATATTTCTTTAACAAAGACTTAATGGTTTGATGGCTACGTTCCAGAGATCCCTGTGAAGCAGGATGATATGGACTGGAAAAGACTTGGGTGATGTTAATTTCCTGAAGGGTTTTCTTAACCAACTCACTGGTGAAATTAGTTCCACAGTGTTCCACAGTCACTTTGTATCTCCTTCGGGAAACCATACTGAGTGAAGATCTTCAACAGATGCTTGACAACTGTAGCAGCCTTAATATTCTTAACGGGAACTGCTATTGGGAACCTGGTTGTAGGACACATTATAGTGATGATGTACATGTTGCCTGCGTGGGTTTTTGGTAAGGGCCCAACGCAGTCGATTACTAACCTGGTAAAAGGTTCAGAAGGCACAGAAATAGGGATAAGTGGTGCTTTGGGAATACCTACATTTGGTTTTCCCTGCCATTTGGCAGGTATGACAATTGGTAACATAGATCTTGACATCTCGTTTCATGCCTGGCCACAAATAGTCTTGTAAAAGGGAATTATAAGTTTTATGGGTCCCATAATGAGATATTGGGCCATGAGCTTAAGATATGATATCTTTTCTTAATGATGTTGGAACCACTAGTTGATTCACATCAGCCCAATCTTCCTCTGCCATAAGCTTACTGGGTCTGTATCTACGATACAATAATTGATTAGTGTCTATATAAAATTCTCGAATGGCATCGGTCTTAATCTGTGCTTGATAGAAAAAAGGGGTTAGTAACAAATCTGCTTGATGTAACTTACGGAACTCCAACTGGTTGAGATTAGGAGGGAGGCCTCGCACGTCTTGAGGGACAGCTGCTGCTACTTGTTGTGGTTTAGCGGCTTGAACACGGGTAGTTACTCGAATAGACTAGGAGATGTCTGCTGATTCTTCTGTCACGGTTACCTCTTCCTCTGCTGCAAAAGTCATAGCGGGATCTTCTTCCGTGGCTGAGTCACATACCTGGGGTTTGTCGCAGATGATCAAATTGGTGGAATCTTGATGGTTGGATAAGTCGTTGCCCAGGAGAAGTTGAATTTCTGATATGGGGAAAGTTTTTTCCCGAATAGCAACTTGGACCTTTCCACGAATGAATGGACACTCCAGGTAAACTGTGGCGAGCGGGTATGATGTAGTTGCAGTGAGGTCAGTGATCAGGACAGTTTCTCCAGTGTGCAGCAGCTTGTGACTTGAGGTGCAGCAGTTTTTAGTAGAATAGACTGCAGCGAAGCTGAGTCCCTCATGATGCGTATTGGGCTCTTACCCTCGAAATCTTCACCATTGGCTGACACCGTTCCTGGATACACATGTCTGTCAAATAAAGCAAGATCACTAACAGGAACATTTACATGTAGTACAGGCTTGGTAGGCTCAGTGGGTGGATGCTTTGGCTTAGTTGAAACTGTACTAGTGGTTTTACACTTAGGATTTGGACACTGTTCAATGAGGTGTCCATATGTTTTAAAGTAACGACAGTAAAGTGCATAGTTAGTGTCTTTACGACTTACTTTAGGTGAAGCTTGACTGGACCAAGAGGATTTACTGTAACCTGAGTCAAAAGATTTATGAATTAAACTGTAAGTATCAGCTAACTGTGCACATTTACTGAGGTTCGTCTCTCCCTTATCTGCAAGATATAGGCGTATGGGGTTTGGTACTCTGCGGGTAAACTCTTCCATTAGTATTAAATTGATAAGTTCTTGAAATGTCGTCACCTGAGCTGATTCTAACCATTTTAAGAAATACCTGGTTTTGGTCTGCATATACTCCACGTAGGTTCTTGTTCACGGGCACGTTGTAGTTCAGCTTCTTGGTGTTGTAGCTGGCGTTGTTCTCGTTCACGGGCTAATTCAACCTCTTGTCGCCTCATCTCCCGTTTGTGTTCATAGGCAGCAGCTTCCAGATGTGCTAACTCGATTTTTAGTTTCATATGTGTGAGTGGGGTTTTATCAGCAACTCTATGTTCATCCTGCTGCTCTGGACAAACATCTGTCGCATTTGTGCTCCTCACGTGTGCCTCAAAGAATGAGGTTATTTGATAAAATACCATGCCCAAGATTACCAACCGAGTGCCGGCGGGGGGATGGAAATAGCCTCGGCTACCATCTTCTTTTGTCCGGTCGTGTCGGTCGAGTGGTTAAGGGATCCTGTACGCCAGCAGAGTGCTCCTGGCAGTATGGGTTCAAGTCACTTCTGGGGTGTAAGTTTTCAGTTATATATATCTTTATATATATATATATATATATATATATATATATATATATATATATATATATATATATATATATATATATATATATATATATATGCGAACAAGCCTGAATGCTCCCCAGGCATATATGCAACTGAAATTTCCACACCCCGGGATCCGGTCGCCGAGCGGACAGCACGCTGGACTTGTGATCTTGTGGTCCTGGGTTCGATCCCAGGCGCCGGCGAGAAACAATGGGCATAGTTTCTTTCACCCTATGCCTCTGTTACCTAGCAGTAAAATAGGTACCTGGGTGTTAGTCAGCTGTCACGGGCTGCTTCCTGGGGGGGGAGGCCTGGTCGAGGACTGGGCCGCGGGGACACTAAAAAAAAAAACCGAAATCATCTCAAGATAACTCCAGAAGTGCCTCGAACCCATACTGCCAGGAGCACTGTGCAACTAGTGTACAGGAGGCCTTAACCGCTCGGCCATCAGTGACCGTACAAATAGAGGTGATAGCCGGGGCTATTTGAACCACCTCCCTGACGGCACTTTCATGGTAATCTTGGGGTGTCACTCCCGGGGTATGGAATTTTCAGTTGACATAGACAACGCCAACTATGGATGGTGGTGTGATCGTAGCAAATGGCTCAAGATTCCTACCATGGCTAGCAAGTGAGGGCATTGTGGATGACTTCTGGTGAGGTGGCGACTCACGATCAGCGCCATCTGTTGTGCTACAGAGCACAATGTCAATGTCCCCAGTGCATTTGTGTTACTTCCTGGTTTTACCAGTACCATCCATATAACTGATGACATGTCTGTGTCCACATAGGTGACGTTGTGCAACAGTGGTACTGAGGCAGGCAGTTTACCTTGGGGAGCCTAAGTTCTCCCGACCTAGTCCCACCAGACGACTAAGTAAGCCGCCGCCGATCAGAAGCAGAGTGTGTTGTCTGCTATTGGAGTAGCAGTGCAAAAGATTGGCATATTCCGGGACTGGCTAAAAGAAGAGACGAGCGACAGTGAGGTGCTTGTTGAAGAGCGTGGGCATGTCACATGCCCAATTAGGGACTGTCAGCCCCAAAGATCTCAGTATATAGGCAAGACCACAACGTCTCTTTCTCGGTGATTAAAAATGTACAAACAACAGGGCTCAATCAAGAAGCATATTATCTCCTCAAACAACCAGACCATCACTAGAGAAATCTTAATAAGCAACACAGAATTTATCGACAAGTGCAACGACAACAGGAGACTCGACATCAGTGAGGCCCTACACATCAAAACGTCAACACCAGCAATCAACAGCCAATTAACACGTAATTACATTCTATCAACTTCAAGACCCTGAATCAACAGAAAAGCAAGAAGATGAAACACGCAAAGTACCCATTGATTTATGTTATATCGCCTCACCCCAAAAAATTAAGAGTATGTTAAAATGTCTATACCCATTAATGTGTGTCCTAACAACTCACCCAAAAACATTTGTCCCATCAACTTACCCAAAAACGAATATAAGCATGAACAGGGTATGTAAAATTGTCTTCGAAAATGTAAGAAGTGTCTTGCGAAACGCTTTTAGGCATCAGACCATAAATAAAGTGTGAAAATGAACTTTGAAGAACTAATTTTTCAATTACACTCGACAGTAAAGAAAAACAAAAGAAATATTGAGAAGAATCGTGTTAGAATCATTAATTATATATATATATATATATATATATATATATATATATATATATATATATATATATATATATATATATATATATATACATATATATATACATATATATATATTTATATATATATATATATATATATATATATATATATATATATATATATATATACATATATATATATTTATATATATATATATATATATATATGTCGTACCTAGTAGCCAGAACTCACTTCTCAGCCTACTATTCAAGGCCCGATTTGCCTAATAAGCCAAGTTTTCCTGAATTAATATATTTACTATAATTTTTTTCTTATGAAATGATAAAGCAACCCTTTTCTCTATGTATGAGGTCATTTTTTTTTTATTGGAGTTAAAATTAACGTAGATATATGACCGAACCTAACCAACCCTACCTAACCTAACCTAACCTATATTTATAGGTAAGGTTAGGTTAGGTAGCCAAAAAAAGCTAGGTTAGGTTAGGTTAGGTAGGTTAGGTAGACGAAAAAACATTAATTCATGAAAACTTGGCTTATTAGGCAAATCGGGCCTTGAATACTAGGCTGAGAAGTGCGTTCTGGCTATTAGGTACGACATATATATATATATATATATATATATATATATATATATATATATATATGTCGTACCTAGTAGCCAGAACGCACTTCTCAGCCTACTATTCAAGGCCCGATTTGCCTAATAAGCCAAGTTTTCATGAATTAATTGTTTTTCGGCAACCTAACCTACCTAACCTAACCTAACCTAACTTTTTCCGCTCCCTAACCTAACCTAACCTATAAAGATAGGTTAGGTTAGGTTAGGTAGGGTTGGTTAGGTTCGGTCATATATCTACGTTAATTTTAACTCTAATAAAAAAAAATTGACCTCATACATAATGAAATGGGTAGGTTTATCATTTCATAAGAAAAAAATTAGAGAAAATATACTATTTCAGGAAAACTTGGCTTATTAGGCAAATCGGGCCTTGAATAGTAGGCCGAGAAGTGCGTTCTGGCTACTAGGTACGACATATATATATATATATATATATATATATATATATATATATATATATATATATATATATATATATATATATATATATATATATATGTCGTACCTAGTAGCCAGAACTCACTTTTCAGCCTACAATGCAAGGCCCGATTTGCCTAATAAGCCAAGTTTTCATGAATTAATATATTTTCTCTAAATTTTTTCTTACGAAATGATAAAGCAACCCATTTCATTATGTAAGAGGTCAATTTTTTTTTATTGGAGTTAAAATTAACGTAGATATATGACCGAACCTAACCAACCCTACCTAACCTAACCTAACCTATCTTTATAGGTTAGGTTAGGTTAGGTAGCCGAAAAAGTTAGGTTAGGTTAGGTTAGGTAGGTTAGGTAGTCGAAAAGCAATTAATTCATGAAAACTTGGCTTATTAGGCAAATTGGGCCTTGCATAGTAGGCCCAGAAGTGAGTTCTGGCTACTAGGTACGACATATATATATATATATATATATATATATATATATATATATATATATATATATATATATATATATATATATATATATATATGTCGTACCTAGTAGCCAGAACGCACTTCTCAGCCAACTATGCAAGGCCCTATTTGCCTAATAAGCCAAGTTTTCATGAATTAATTGTTTTTCGACTACCTAACCTACCTAACCTAACCTAACTTTTTCGGCTACCTAACCTAACCTAACCTATAAAGATAAGTTAGGGTAGGTTAGGTGGGGTTGGATAGGTTCGGTCATATATCTACGTTAATTTTAACTCTAATAAAAAAAATTGACCTCATACATAATGAAATGGGTAGCTTTATCATTTCGTAAGAAAAAAAATTGAGAAAATATATTAATTCATGAAAACTTGGCTTATTAGGCAAATCGGGCCTTGCATAGTAGGCTGAGAAGTGCGTTCTGGCTACTAGGTACGACATATATATATATATATATATATATATATATATATATATATATATATATATATATATATATATATATATATATATATATATATATATATATATATATATATTTAAATATATATATATATATATATATTTATTTATATATATATATATATATATATATATATATATATATATATATATATATATATATATATATATATATATATTAGTATATTTTGGTAGCAGTCTTTCCTGTAGACATATATTATTAAATATGACCGAAAAAGTAAGATTAATAATTCTAACACGAATTTTCTCAATGTTTCTTATATTTTTTTTTCACTGTTGATGGTAACTGAAAAATCAATTCTCCAAAATTCATTTTTATTTCTAGTCTGACGCGACACTTGAGCGCGTTTCGTAAAACTTATTACATTTTCAAAAACTTTAGTTTACACACACACAACTATAACTGAACAGAGTTTAAACAGCTTCGATATTTTATACCTGCATTTGGGTGAGGTGATATGTTACAACAGTTTTGGATGAGGTGAAAACCAACTTTCAACACAAGACAGAACACGAAACAATGGGTATAATATTTTGTAAGTTAAGGGGAAGAGTGGAAGTAACTGCAAAGGGCCTATTGGCCCATATTTCTTGATGCTTCTATACTGGTGCTGAGTCTTGAAGTGCGTAGAATATAGTTGTGCATTAATTGGCTGTTGATTGCTGGTGTCAACTTCTTAATGTGTAGTGCCTCGCAGATATCTAGCCACCTGCTATCGCTGTATCTATCGATGATTTCCGTTTTATTTTTTAAGACTTCTTTGGTGATGGTCTGGTTGTGGGAAGAGATTATATGTTCCTTAATGGAGCCCTGTAGCTTATGCATCGTTAATCGCCTGGAAAGAGATGTTGTTGTCTTGCCTATATACTGAATTCTTTGAGGCTTACAGTCCCCAAGTGGGCATTTGAAGGCATAGACGACATTGGTCTCTTTTAAAGCGTTCTGCTTTGTGTCTGGAGAGTTTCTCATGAGTAGGTTGGCCGTTTTCTTGGTTTTATAGTAGATCGTCAATTGTATCTTCTGATTTTTGTCTGTAGGGATAACGTTTCTATTAACAATATCTTTCAGGACCCTTTCCTCCGTTTTATGAACTGTGGAAAAGAAGTTCCTGTAAAATAGTCTAATAGGGGGTACAGGTGTTGTAATAGTTGTCTCTTCAGAGGTTGCATGGTGTTTCACCTTCCTTCTTATGATGTCTTCAACGAAACCATTGGAGAAGCCGTTGTTGACTAGGACCTGCCTTACCCTACAGAGTTTTTCATCGACTTGCTTCCATCCTGAGCTGTGGCTGAGAGCACGGTCGACATAAGCGTTAACGACACTCCTCTTGTACCTGTCTGGGCAGTCACTGTTGGCATTGAGGTACATTCCTATGTTTGTTTCCTTAGTGTAGACTGCAGTGTGGAAACCTCCGCTCCTTTCCATGACTGTTACATCTAGAAAGGGCAGCTTCCCATCCTTCTCCATCTCGTAAGTGAAACGCAACACAGAATTCTGCTCAAATGCCTCCTTCAGCTCCTGCAGATGTCTGACATCAGGTACCTGTGTAAAAATGTCGTCAACGTACCTGCAGTATATGGCCGGTTTCAAGTTCATGTCGACTAAGACCTTTTGTTCGAAGGTACCCATGTAGAAGTTTGCAAACAGGACACCTAGGGGAGAACCCATGGCGACCCCATCTACTTGCTTATACATGTGCCCATCCGGGCTCAAGAAGGGTGCCTCTTTAGTACAAGCTTGGAGTAGTTTCCTCAGAATATTTTCTGGTATGTCAAGAGGAGTACAGGCTGGATCACGATACATGTAATAAGTTTCACGAAACGCGCTCAACTGTCGCGTCAGACTAGAGATAAAAATGAATTTTGGAGAATTGATTTTTGAATTACCTCAAACAGTGAAAAGAAGTGTACAAAAGATTGAGAAAATTCGTGTTAGAATTATTAATCTTACTTTTTCGGTCATATTTAATAATATATATATATATATATATATATATATATATATATATATATATATATATATATATATATATATATATATATATATATATATATATATATATATTAGTATATTTTGGTAGCAGTCTTTCCTGTAGACATATATTATTAAATATGACCGAAAAAGTAAGATTAATAATTCTAACACGAATTTTCTCAATCTTTCGTACATTACGCTTCACTGTTGGAGGTAAATCAAAAATCACTTCTCCAAAATTCATTTTTATTTCTAGTCTGACGCGACACGGGCGCGTTTCGTAAAACTTATTACATTTTCAAAGACTTCACAAATAAACAACTGATTAGAACTTACGTATCTCTGATTTTATATCTACATTTGAGTGAGGTGGGAGGGGTGATGTGGCATTAACACAAGACAGAACAACAGGGGATATTAATAGGGTATTAAAAGTATGAACACAAGACAGAACAGAAACAATGGGTATTGAATAGAAGTGTTTGTAGAATGCCTATTGGTCCATATTTCTTGATGCTTCTATATTGGAGCGGAGTCTTGAGGTCGGTAGAATATAGTTGTGCAATAATTGGCTGTTGATTGCTGGTGTTGACTTCTTGATGTGTAGTGCCTCGCAAACGTCAAGCCGCCTGCTATCGCTGTATCTATCGATGATTTCTGTGTTGTTTACTAGGATTTCTCTGGCGATGGTTTGGTTATGGGAAGAGATTATATGTTCCTTAATGGAGCCCTGTTGCTTATGCATCGTTAAACGCCTAGAAAGAGATGTTGTTGTCTTGCCTATATACTGGGTTTTTTGGAGCTTACAGTCCCCAAGTGGGCATTTGAAGGCATAGACGACGTTAGTCTCTTTTAAAGCGTTCTGTTTTGTGTCTGGAGAGTTTCTCATGAGTAGGCTGGCCGTTTTTCTGGTTTTATAGTAAATCGTCAGTTGTATCCTCTGATTTTTGTCTGTAGGGATAACGTTTCTATTAACAATATCTTTCAGGACCCTTTCCTCAGTTTTATGAGCTGTGGAAAAGAAGTTCCTGTAAAATAGTCTAATAGGGGGTATAGGTGTTGTGTTAGTTGTCTCTTCAGAGGTTGCATGGCTTTTCACTTTCCTTCTTATGATAACCAGAAAAACGGCCAGCCTACTCATGAGAAACTCTCCAGACACAAAACAGAACGCTTTAAAAGAGACTAACGTCGTCTATGCCTTCAAATGCCCACTTGGGGACTGTAAGCTCCAAAAAACCCAGTATATAGGCAAGACAACAACATCTCTTTCTAGGCGTTTAACGATGCATAAGCAACAGGGCTCCATTAAGGAACATATAATCTCTTCCCATAACCAAACCATCGCCAGAGAAATCCTAGTAAACAACACAGAAATCATCGATAGATACAGCTATAGCAGGCGGCTTGACGTTTGCGAGGCACTACACATCAAGAAGTCAACACCAGCAATCAACTGCCAATTATTGCACAACTATATTCTACCCACCTCAAGACTCCGCTCCAATATAGAAGCATCAAGAAATATGGACCAATAGGCTTTCTACAAACACTTCTATTCAATACCCATTGTTTCTGTTCTGTCTTGTTTTGATACTTTTAATACCCTATTAATATCCCCTGTTGTTCTGTCTTGTGTTAATGCCACATCACCCCTCCCACCTCACTCAAATGTAGATATAAAATCAGAGATACGTAAGTTCTAATCAGTTGTTTATTTGTGAAGTCTTTGAAAATGTAATAAGTTTTACGAAACGCGCCCGTGTCGCGTCAGACTAGAAATAAAAATGAATTTTGGAGAAGTGATTTTTTATTTACCTCCAACAGTGAAGCGTAATGTACGAAAGATTGAGAAAATTCGTGTTAGAATTATTAATCTTACTTTTTCGGTCATATTTAATAATATATATATATATATATATATATATATATATATATATATATATATATATATATATATATATATATATATATATATATATATATATATATATATATTTTCACACACATATATATAATACAGGCTGCCCCCACCAAAATGAATTAACTAAAATAAAAAAATTAACATTAATGCTCCTGACTCCTGCAAACAATTATTGGCACCAACACATGATTCGTATTTACTTAAGATTAACTTGGAAGTGCTGGACCTGCACCTGAATCAGCTGAGCCAACTTCCCCCTCTGAGTGTGGAGCCTCTGAGAGCACTCCAGATCCTTCACCTTCACTGGAACACCTTGGTGGAGCTGCCTGTCCTCATCAACAACCTGCACCTTCATGAGCTTCTCGTCAACGGCAACGCTCTCCTGGAGTTTCCTAAGTACATGTTCGGGAACCTCACCCAGCCTCTCACCTACCACTTTGTTGTGAGTTCCGCTTGCTAATAGTATTGTATTTATTCTATAATAATAATGAGGAATTTGTCTTTGTCACACAAGGATTCCCTCTCCATCCAGGCTAAGTGGCTTTCACATTTCCATGATGAGAATAAACTGGTTATAGCCAGTGGTAGGCATCCTATTCACGTACAAATGTAATAACAAATTAAATACTATCTGTTTATTTTGAAAATACCTATCTGTTGTTCTTAATGCAATTTCTGTTATTCCGATCACCACTTAATAATTGTGTTTCTACTTTTTAATTTTTCTATTTCAGTTCTTAAGTGTTTCTGATCACATTTTCTTTTAAGTTATCCCACTGAGTTTTTTATTGTTAGCCATTGTTTATCACATTATGGCCGGAACACTTTGCGTATTAGTGGCTTTAGGCATTGTGCTGGTCGTACCTAGGAATCCTACACAGTTCTTGTATCTTATGTATGTATGTACTTCTGCCTAAAAAGATTATTATTATTATTGGGAAATTGAGCTCAATGCTCAATTGAGCATTGAGCAAACACATTCAGTGTTTGAATGAAGTTGAAGGAAAGACCTAGTATATGTGTAAGTGTTTTAAAAATAAATTTTCGGATGCAACCTACACTCTTTATCAAGGTGCTGTAAACAGTGAACAATGTGCTGTGCGTGCAATGTGATGTGCTGATCACGTACGGAAATGCGTGCTGTATCTTGGGAACACGCCCGGAGGTGGGGCGTGATGACCTCATCATGGATGAAGTCTTCAGACAGTGATTGTTATGTGTGTGTGTGTTTTCCGTAAACTGTAACACACTTTAATCAAATTAATAAACAAAAATAATAGGGGTGGTAGGAGAAAAAAATATTTATGTATATATATATATATATATATATATATATATATATATATATATATATATATATATATATATATATAAATGCATAGACGACGTTGGTTTCCTTCAAGGCGTTTTGTTTGGTGTCTGGGGAATTTTTCATGGGTAGGTTGGCCGTTTTTATGATTTATGTTCTGATTTTTGTTTGCAGGGATAACGTTCCTAATAATAATATCTTTCAGGACCCTTTCCTCTGTTTTATGAGCTGTGGAAAAGAAGTTCCTGTAAAACAGTCTAATAGGGGGTACAGGTGTTTTGTTAGTTGTCTCTTCAAAGGTTGCATGGCGTTTCAACTTTCTTTTTATGACGTCTTCAACATAACCATTGGAGAAGCCATTGTTGACTAGGTCCTGCCTTACCTTACAGAGTTCTTCGTCGACTTGCTTCCATCCTGAGCTGTGACTGAGAGCACGGTCGACTTCAGCGTTGACAACACTCCTCTTGTACCTGTCTGGGCAGTCACTGTTGGCATTGAAGTACATTCCTATGTTTGTTTCCTTAGTGTAGACTGCAGTGTGGAAGACTCCGTTCCTTTCCGTGATTGTTAGATCTAGAAAGGGCAGCTTCCCATCATTCTCCACCTCGTAAGTGAAACTTAGCACAGAATTCTTCTCGGATGGCTCCTTCAGCTGCTGCAGACGTCTGACATCAGATACCTGAATAAAAATGACGTCAACATACCTGCAGTATATGGCAGGTTTGAAGTCCTCGTCAACCAAGACCCTATTCTCTATGGTACCCATGTACAAGTTCACAAACAAGACACCTAGAGGAGATCCCATGGCGACCCCATCTACATACTTATACATGTGCCCATCTGGACTCAAGAAGGGTGCCTCTTTAGTGCAGGCTTGGAGTAGCTTTCTTAGTATGCTTTCTGGTATGTCAAGAGGAGTACAAGCCGGATCACTTTATACTCTGTCCATTATCATCCCGATTGTTTCATCTACAGGTACGTTGGTAAACAGCGACTCTACATCCAAAGAGGCTCCTATCACCATGGCCCATGCTCCCTGCAGCAAGTCAACGAATTCCTTTAGAGACATCAGGCTGAAAGCACAAGGTACATAAGGAGTCAGCAAGCAGTTGTGTCACTTAACCAGTCTGTTTGTGGGTGTGGGTATCTGGCTGATGATTGACCGAAGTGGGTTTCCAGGCTTGTGGGTCTTGACATTCCCATAAGCATAACCAGGTTTGCGTTCCCAATATCGTTGGGCAGGTGGAGTCCGGATTTCTTGGCGTTCACAGTTTCGATCAATCTGTTTACCTTCGTTTTCAATTCAGCTGTAGTGTCCTTCGTTGCCCTTCGGAATTTAGTTTGATCAGAGAATATGAGGTTCATTTTTGCCACATATTCGTCTTTTTTTTAATAATAACGTATATTGGCGACTTGTCGCCTCTCCTGACGACACCTTGTTCTCACGAAGGCTTTTGTCTGCCGCTTTGAGCTTGGGGGACAGTATAGTGCTTCTGTAGTTACCGCGAATCTTTCCTACTTCTGCAATAATTTCCACTTGCAAGATGTCTTTAGTGGTAACCTTCTTTTGCGTCTCGAGGTCAAATATGTCGTTCAGTAGGATCTCCAACACCACTTTCCAGGCCATCTCACTTGGTCTAGACATAACGTGACAGTTTATACCCAGATTTAAGAGAGTGATTTGGTCCTCAGTGAGGTTGTTTCCAGCAATGTTTTAAGAGGCCATCTCTGGGTCGTGGAATCGCCATAAGTCCTCCAAATAACGTTGTCAGTTTCTTGATGATCCTGGTTTCGGTGCAATTGCGATGTCGATCAATAAGGATGTCGAGGTGTTGGTCGATTCGACTACGAAGGTCTTTGTCGATATTGATGTTTCTCCATTGGTCTGTAGCATGAAGTAGTTGCGCTTTGCTATTGTTGATCTCATTTTCTACCTTGCGTATCTGATTTCGAATCATATCTTGACGATATTTTATCGCGAAGGCTTGGTTTCTTGCTTCTCGATCGTGCGTTTTAATATTAGTATATTTTTGTTGCAGTCTTTCTTGTAAACATATGTTGTTGAATATGACCAAAAGGGTAAGATTAACCCTTAAACTGCTAAGGGGTCCTGAGGGGATTTACACCCCTGTGCGCATGAAAAAAAATCTAAAAAATTATTTCGTCTTCTAAAAATGTTAATTTGTGTTCCTTGAGCACGGGAAAAAATCGTAGGTGACATATTTTGGGTGCAATAGGCCGAGGAAGTTTGGCAAAATGTGGACATTGACGGCGCGGTCGTCAGTGCCGATCAGCGTCACCCGAGCTGACAGGTGAGAGTTGCCACAATGATATTATCACTTAATTATTTTATGTCTGATTGATTTTTTCTTAGTTTTTTCAGTAATATTATTCAATAATGAGTATTGTGATAAATTTAAATAATAAAAGGGGTGAATAATTGCTATACTCAAAGGTATGGTGTGCATATTAGTGATTCAATTATGTTCATAAAAGAATAAACAAATAGTTTTGCTGTTATTACACTCTATACACACAGGTTATATATAAGTATCTGCATGTTTTGTTCACCATAATGAATCACTTAAGTTTGTATTGAGAGTCAAAAAGCAACGAAGAGTGACCGCCACATGTTGCCACTCACTAACTCAACAACGCCTCACTCGCCCACTTTCTCCTCCCACCATCCTGTTTTATATTTTATTCACAATATACAGACGTTATATATAAGTATCTACATGTTTTGTTCACCATAACTGTACAACTAAGCTGATATAGTTAGTTCAGGCAATAAGAGTCGTCGCTATACTCAGTCAGCAGGCGGCTCCCTCACTCATTCAAGGTCACACGCACTAAACTTTCTCCCCCAACAATACTGTCTGCAGTGTTATTACATAATATACACATATTATATGTAAGTATCTACATGTTGTATGCACCGCAGCTGTACACCTAAGCTTATAGAGTGCCCAAAGAGCATAGTGGCCACTCTCCACACAGCCAGACAAGTCATGCAGACGATGTCACCTCCGTCACCCAAATGGCTCCACCCAACATAATCCTTTTGCTGTTATTACACTAATACACACATTATATATAAGTATCTACATTCGTGTTCACCATAGAGAACCACTGACCTGGTATGTTGAATGAAGACAATAACAAGTGGCCAACCAGTCAGTAAAGGGTGCTATCTCCCTCCGTCCCTCAGCATCACTCCTCCCACAGCGCTAATTATCACAACAATCCTGCTATTATCACAATCCTTGTCATTTTTATCAGTCACGAGTCATCTGTATAATTGTCATCGCTAAATAATAGCAGTTATATACTTATTTTGACATTTTTCGGCGATGCTGTGGTCACAAGCTGAACAGCAATGCTATTCGCTCATGCTGCGTGTGCCAGCCTTGGTTGCTCCAACAGTACTGAGCCTCTCACACCTGAGAATATTGCCCACGATTTTTTTTAAATGGTGTCTGTTTTCAAGAGCCCTGAAGAAGCTAATGTGAATCCCATGTAGCCGCGAGCCATATGAATATAACCTAACCTATCTTTATAGGTTAGGTTAGGCTAGGTGGCCGAAAAAGTTAGGTTAGGTTAGGTTAGGTAGTCCAAAAACAATAATTTCATGAAAACTTGGCTTATTAGGCAAATCAGGCCTTGCATAGTTGGCTAAGAAGTGCGTTCTGGCTACTAGGTACGACATATATATATATATATATATATATATATATATATATATATATATATATATATATGTCGTACCTAGTAGCCAGAACGCACTTCTCAGCCGATTATGCAAGGCCCGATTTGCCTAATAAGCCAAGTTTTCCTGAATTAATATATTTTTTCTATTTTTTTTCTTATGAAATGATAAAGCTACCCATTTCATTATGTATGAGGTAAATTTTTTTTTATTGGAGTTAAAATTAATGTAGATATATGACCAAACCTAACCAACCCTACCTAACCTAACCTAACCTATCTTTAAAGGTTAGGTTAGGTGAGGTAGCCGAAAAAGTTAGGTTAGGTTAGGTTAGGTAGGTTAGGTTGTCGAAAAACAATTAATTCAGGAAAACTTGGCATATTTTATATCATAAGTTTTCCTGAATTTCAATATTTTTCTATTTTTTTACTTATGAAATGATAAAGCTATCCATTTCATTCAATGTATTCCCAAATGGTCTGATGTTCCCATCACTGAAACATAAGAAAAAGAGTTAAAAAACGAAATGAAAAACAATGAAAAAAATAAAAAATAAACTATAGTCATGAAATGAATGATATGGTAAACAACACAGCTCAATTCAACCGCAATGTCAAGCAAAATAATTAAATCAATATGAAAATAAATCAAAATCTATTAAAATTAAATTTATCAATGAATTCAGAAACATTGAAATGGAATCGTAACATATTTAGTATGGCGTGTGTTGCTATTACGTGCAAAAAATTAAGCTGTTTAAAAAAAAAAAAGTTTTTACCTGTCACAGGTGTGGCGTCTATATAGTCGGTATAAAACACGTGCGTATTCAAATGAAACGTTATGTCAAACTTTCATGGCAGTCAGTGAAGCACTTTTGGAGATTACAGTGTTTTGCTCTTATGTCCAACAGATGGAGCTGTTTGTAATAAACATTTTATTTCCTGTCACAGGTGAGGCATGTATATACTAGGTATATAAAAACACGCGCCTATTTGAATGCAACGTTGTGTCAAAATTTTAAAGAAATCGGTAAAGAGGTTTCACAGATTTCCCTCACATGAAAAACAGTTTAAAAGAAAAGAATAAATATTTTTTCCCGTCACAGACATGACATCTATAGAGCATGTATATAAAAACCCGCTCGGATGCGAATGGAACTTTGTGTGAAAATTTCAAGGCAATCGGTGAAGAACTTTCGGAGATTAGCAATAATGAACAAACGAGCATTTCCATTTTTATTTATATAGATATATAAGCATATAATTTATACTGTCTATATAGTATGTTCTATATATTTATTTATTACACCTGAATAGATTTGTAACTGAAAAATGTCGTAATTATTGGTTATTTACAAATGAGGGTTCACAAGTACATGTGCACCAAATGCGTGCACATGTACAAATGCAGAAATAACAAATACATGTGTATAAATACCTGTGCCCCTTTTCCAGGACAACCCAGCATACGACGTGTGGGCAACGATGTTGCTGGCATTGCCGGAAAGGAGTCACATCATGATGGGGAACGACGTATGGGTGTGGGCGGAGGACGATCAGGTGGCCCGGCAGCTGCTGCAGCAGTCACAAACCTGGGTGTTGCAAGATGGTCTCTCTCAGCCCATAGACCTCCCCTCTCTGGTCAGGATCTGCGGCTCCACACACATTGCCCACAATGGAGGCAGTCTCCTGCCATGTTAACATAATACAAATTATAATCACATTCCATCAGTCTTTAATTAACATTAAATTTGTACATATAGGGAATGGTGCGAACGTGGCACAATAGTTGACATATGTGTTCCTCAGTTCTGTTGACCTCAGCTGGATCTGACTAATAAATGAATGGGTGCCCGTGCGGCCAGCCTTCCCCATGATTTTCTGGGACCTGGACAAGCTTGCCAGACTTAGCGTTCCCCTATAATGGTGTACCAGGCATAATCAATCAAGCATATTTTTGGCTTTCAGGAAAAGAAGGTCATTATTCAACTGAATTAATCTCTGGTGCGCCCTCACTTGGATTATTGTATCCAGTCAAGAAAACATCATCTTCAGAAAGACAGCTGCATTAGAAAAACTTTAACACCGGGCAACAAAAATCATTGCAGAACTAATTCAACTACCGTAACAGGAACACAAGAGGGCCACCGGACTAATAACATTGCAAACCAGATATGACAGGGCTGATCTCATCGAAACTTAAAATTCTGAACAATTTGGAGGAAGTTAATCCAGACAACTTCTTCTTCCAGACAGTGTCGGAAAATCCGACACCATTTAATAATCATACAAATAATAGCTGTGTTGTATAAACAAGTTAACCCATAGAAAACGTAACTTGTAGTGGAATTACCGTCTAAAGAAAACGGGATATCATCACCACATACTATTATATTCACCACCTATTATGGTGGGAATTATTCTTAAATACATTAGTCTTTGGACTTTACCATCATATAAACATCTCATATAAATTAACTTAATTATCAATATTAAAGTAGAGTAAATGTGACCCTTCTATCACTTATTGACATCTGGACAATGTAAGCCAGGCGTCAGGGAGTGGTGAGGGGGCAGCCATTGTTTATACTAGACCAAAGGCACACGGGAGCAAATACGGCTCCTGTTAATTTTACTTGGACGTAGTGTTATGGAAACCAAAGGTGTACCATTATCAACACGCTGTCATCAAATCAAGTTAAGTGTTCTTTCCGAAACCCATTATCTATCATCAGTGGCCATTAATGTCATTATATAGGGTGACCCAGTTAGAGCACGTGGTAGCCTCAAACTAAAGGTAATTAAGCCAGGTCTTCATTGTTCCATGTACAGTGTTTTCTCTGAAATACCTGTCATATACTAGGTTTCTGGCTTCACAGTTAGCGACCTTTTGACAGGTCAAGACGAGGAAGCAAGACTTTGTGCACCAGTTACTGGGTGATGGAAGCTACCTCAAAGAGGATAATTTGGTGCCTACACCCTAGTTATACCTGGTGGACTAACCTGCTGTACTATAAGATAAGGAACCTCTTCAATGTATGTAGTCTATTACTGTAGTTTGATTGGCTGCATATATATTTAATTAATATAAACCCCCCCTAATGTGTAGAGGATCGATTTGTGAGATTATGAGATTATTGCAGAAATACAGTCCACTTATCATTATACAAATTGCTATCGAAGTATATAAATTAACGTAAATATAAATTAAATAAATATAAATCTCACAGGTCGGTTCCCACATTATTTGGTCATCTTCGAACCGGATGACGGATTATTTGATCCTTTGAACCCACATTTGGTCATCTTAGTACCGGATGAACCAGTTAACCAGTGGATTCATTAAATAAACTAGTGCAGTGTGATTTAAACAAAGCCAGCAGTCAAAGACGGCAGCGTAGCCTCGAGGGAGCTCAGGAGCCTCCCTCAGCCCAGATCAGCCTTAGTCAGCGGTTTCATGTACACCCACAGATTTGGTGGCGTGTTATTCTGTGAAATGACAGCGCTAATATAGAAGCCAGCCAAATTAGTGACTGTGTCGCGAGATTGTTCACAGATTTCGTGGTGTTAAATTTCGCGAGAGATTATCTACGAATTTTGTGGAGTTTATTTCGCGAGGTCACTAATAATATTTAATACTTCTAGATACTATTAGAAGTTTCATAGAGGCTAATTAAGAGGCTATTATCAATAATTGTGTATATTATTTCTCCAATATAGAGAATTATTTAATATATTGCACTAGTGATCACAGTATAATATTTACTAATTGCCAACCCACAACAGGGTAGGATATTAACATTGACTAGTTGAACTATTATCGTTCATCCTAGTCCCATTATTACCATAGTCAGTTGTAATATATTCAACAACCTAACACCATTAATGAATGGTCCAGACCCTATTTTGGGTGTAATTTTTATCAACTCGAGTTGAGTTGTATATATAATAATTTACTTATGATCATCACACCTTTGAGTGATTAATTAGTGTCTCTACCATCCTAGGGTGATATAGAAGAGCTAACCTAAAGGTACTTCCAGTGACACTGGTTTATCACTCAAATCATTAGTGTGTATGATTGTATATATATAATGTGTATTAATTTTAAGTGCTAACCTCTAGTAGAGGTAGGATTATTGCCTAGTGAGTGCAGAATTTTTCCCTAGGCTAACATCAGTGCTTGTTCAGTATTATGAGCAGCCCAAGTACAAGCCCCACAAGGCTTCACCAACTAGCTAGTATGGATAATGCTGGCAATGAGAAAACTGTCATACATCTAGTACTACAATTGTTGGACATACCTCAACCTGATCAGACTGCTGACTCATTACAATCCTTCAGCATGGAGTTTGAGTTACTACTAAGAACATTCAGTCTTAAGGTTGATATAACTACTAGTGAATGGATGACCAAAGTAGTCCTTCAACGAAAATTGTCCAGCGATATACTAGATGAATTATATGCACATCAACATAACACCATCCTGACAGTACAGGACATCACTGAAGGTTTACATTCCATCATAAACAAACGACGAGCAAATGAGGAAGTTAAAGCCTCATGCAAGCCTTCAGAAATAGAAAATAATAGTCAATTAAAGGGTAAAACAACTACCCCAAATAAACATCAATCAATTACTCTAACATCAAGTTGCAGAAAATCTGACAATGCAGCAGCATCCCCCAAACCGGTAACTTCCAAACGTGCAGTAGGCTGGGGGACATGTATGTTCTGCAAAAAGAAACATTCAACATACTGTTGTGCTAATTATCCAACCAGAGACACTCGTATTGAGCGACTCCAGGAATTAGGGAGATGTTCAAGGTGTCTCAAGTCACACAACATAGACTATTGTGATACCCAATTCAACACCTGCAACAGGTGTAGAAGAGGTAGGCACCATGCAGCACTGTGCAAATATACGAAATTAACGTATTCAAGACCCAAGGTGGAAGATAGCATTCCCACCACAGTACAGTACTGCAAGGTGCAACCAACAAAGAGTGTCCAATCGGCAAAGTCTAAAGGTAATACGACTTTGCCTACTGCCAAAATTACCATCCTGAATAAGAGGGCCAAGGTCCATACCCGTGGGTTGTTTGACCAAGGATCCCAGAGAACATATATCACTAAAAAGCTGGCAGATGAATTACAATTAAGGCCTGTAGCCCAGATGTCATTCAATATCTCAGGGTTTGTAACAGATGCAGGACCTCAAGTCTACCAGGTGGTACAACCATCAGTACGTTTAGGCAAGTACGTCTGTAGAGTACAAGCCATTGTGGTGGACAAAATACCAGTAGAACTACAAGTTCAAGGTCTGAGAGCAACAGCCAAATTCCTGAGAAATAGAGGAATAAAATTGGCAGATAATATTAAGTCTGATCACCTCAGCGACTTCGGTCTCATTGTAGGGACAGACTATTGTCATCGATTCATTGGTAGCCCTACTAAATATCAGGGCATAACCATGTTAAACTCTGCAGGAGGTAAATTACTCTCAGGCCCAGTATTAAGCCTGAGGAGACCTATGCCTGCAGATAAACAATACCAGTAGAAATCTAAATTTGTCAGCTGATTATATTTCTCCAGTAGCATTATACTAAGGAGATTACAGCTGACTATACCAACAGAGGTTGATGTTAGTATCATCATTTAAAGCTGAAGATGAGTTCATGAGGCCTCAGTGGCAAATCAGTGAACAGTAGCTTAAACAGCTACAAGGCACTGCGACCAATATCACTGAACCCACTGCAGTCTCAGAACCATACTTTACTTTAATGATGAGCTATTCAATCTTCTGAATCAATTAACTAAATTAAACCCCAATAAATCTGATGACTGATTTGATTCATTTATTATTTAATCAAGATGTATTCCATGGGCCTCAGTGTTTATATATCAATGACCAGTTACCTGAAAAAAACTTCAAGTTATATCTAATGTCACTGATCTCACTGCAGTCCCTGAATCATACTTGACTGTAGTACTTGATCACATTCAGTCTTCTGGGTTAAATAATATGTAATTAGGCTTGAATATTAGCCTTACAAGAGTTGACAGGGAAATGAAATCGCATTAGACTTCTAACCCCTGCAACTCTAGTACGGGACATCCGTCCTGTACGAACAGACGCACAAATGTGTGATTACTAACTACTAACATCAAATTAATCTAATAATTCGAAGGAGGAGTATCGGTGTTCATCTGTTCTAAATAGGACTTCGACCCGTGAGCAGCCCCTGGGGAATTATGTCGGAAAATCCGACACCATTTAATAATCATACAAATAATAGCTGTGTTGTATAAACAAGTTAACCCATAGAAAACGTAACTTGTAGTGGAATTACCGTCTAAAGAAAACGGGATATCATCACCACATACTATTATATTCACCACCTATTATGGTGGGAATTATTCTTAAATACATTAGTCTTTGGACTTTACCATCATAAAAACATCTCATATAAATTAACTTAATTATCAATATTAAAGTAGAGTAAATGTGACCCTTCTATCACTTATTGACATCTGGACAATGTAAGCCAGGCGTCAGGGAGTGGTGAGGGGGCAGCCATTGTTTATACTAGACCAAAGGCACACGGGAGCAAATACGGCTCCTGTTAATTTTACTTGGACGTAGTGTTATGGAAACCAAAGGTGTACCATTATCAACACGCTGTCATCAAATCAAGTTAAGTGTTCTTTCCGAAACCCATTATCTATCATTAGTGGCCATTAATGTCATTATATAGGGTGACCCGGTTAGAGCACGTGGTAGCCTCAAACTAAAGGTAATTAAGCCAGGTCTTCATTGTTCCATGTACAGTGTTTTCTCTGAAATACCTGTCATATACTAGGTTTCTGGCTTCACAGTTAGCGCCCTTTTGACAGGTCAAGACGAGGAAGCAAGACTTTGTGCACCAGTTACTGGGTGATGGAAGCTACCTCAAAGAGGATAATTTGGTGTCTACACCCTAGTTATACCTGGTGGACTAACCTGCTGTACTATAAGATAAGGAACCTCTTCAATGTATGTAGTCTATTACTGTAGTTTGATTGGCTGCATATATATTTAATTAATATAAACCCCCCTAATGTGTAGAGGATCGATTTGTGAGATTATGAGATTATTACAGAAATACAGTCCACTAATCATTATACAAATTGCTATCGAAGTATATAAATTAACGTAAATATAAATTCATATAAATTAAATAAATATAAATCTCACAGGTCGGTTCCCACAGACAGACAACTTCAGGCCAGATGTAACACAAACACGGAACACCAGTTTCAAGCTCAACAAGCCAGAACGTAGAACTGAAAAGAGCTGATGCTGTTATAGTAGCCTATACTATATAGTAGCATTAGCATTTAGTAGCATTTATAGAACTGAAAATAGTAGATGTAGATGCTATTGAGGCCCACAGTGTCATAAACCCATGGAACTACCTACCCGCCGAAGCCGTAAATGTCAAAACTCTGTTGAGCTTTATCACCCAGATTGAAAAAATCAGCAGGGCAAAAGGGGGACCTTGGACAAGCAACCAGCTTCCTGTCCTTGTCGAGGCCACTAGAGTGTAAATTTTACTATTGTTTGTGGTAAATTCAGCTAAATATTTTGTCTTTTCAATGGCATTCATTTCTATATAAATATTATTCTAAACTAATCCACTCATTTTGGATCTTATTCTAACATTGTAATTTTAAAAATAATTTTTTGATTTATTTATATTTTTCACTCTTCATATGACCATTATGACAACAATTAAGAACTCTATGCAGACGAGGAGTCACAATAACGTGGCTGAAATATGTTGACCAAACCACACACTAGAAAGTAAAGGGACGACGGCATTTTGGTCCCTCCTGGACCATTCTCAAGTCGATTGTGATAAGGGATTGATTGATTTATGAAGATTAAGCCACCCAAAAGGTGGCACGGGCATGAATAACCCGTAAGTGGTGGCCCTTTTGAGCCATTATCAGTATCATTAGCTAATACTGGAGATCTGTGGAGGTGCGACTGCACCCTGCGTGACGGGAGATGTCTCCCGTGGTGATAAGGGAATGTTGCTGTTATAGATTCAGGTACTCGGAACGAGTTCCAAGTACCACGGGCTATGGTGAGCCCGTAACTTACCTGGCACAGGAGCGGGGCAAGAAGCACGGGCTATGGTGAGCCTGTGTGATGAAGTTGATACAGGCTATAAATAGGCAAGAGAGAGGTGATGAGCAAGGCAAAAGGTACGAACGTTAAGGTGTAGTAGAGGGAATAGTAGTAGGAATAAGAACTGCAGAAGGCTCATTGGCCCATACGAGGCAGCTCCTATTATAACCACCAAATGAGAAAGGGATAGTAATAGGAATAAGAAGAGGATAGCAAGGGAACGTAAGAGAAAACAATGAACAGAAAAGAGAGAGAAGAGAGAAAGAAAAGGAAAGAGAAAGAAAGATAAATGGAAGGGTAAGCTTATGTTAGCTCACGTTTGTTAAAAAGATTAGAGCATTTGAGTATATATGATAAGGGAAGGAGGCGAGGCAATAAATAGGCAAGAGAGAGGAGAGGAGAAGAAAATCTTAGAGGAAGAAAAAGCAAGGCAAAAGGCACAAAAGGTAAGGTGTAATAAAAGGATAGTAATAGGAATAAGAACATAAGAACGAAGGTAACTGCAGAAGGTCTATTGGCCCATACGAGGCAGCTCCTATTAATAACCACCCAATAAGAAGGGGATAGTAATAGGAATAAGCAAGGGCTCGTCAGAGAAAATAAGGGGAAAGAAAAAGAAAAAAGGAAAGAGAAAGAGAGATAAAGGGAAGGGCAAGATTATGTTAAGTCACGTTTATTAGAAAGTTTAGAGCATTTGAGTATATATTTCGAAAGGGAAGAGTTAACACCAACAAGGCCAGGACTCAAGTTCATGTTGGGTACATTGTGTATTTGAGCCGATTCAACAAGACGGCGTCTGTGAAGAGTAGAGGAAGGAAAGATTATTTTGGAGGAAGACCAATCAATAGGATGATTAGAATCCCTAACATGACAGAAGAGAGCATTGAACAAATCCGCAAGGGCCGTGACGAGGATTCGAGCCTGCGTCTGAGAGCATCCCAGACGCTGACTTAATCGACTGCTTAAACATGGTTACAGGATGCTCTCGGACGCAGGTTCGAATCCTCGTCACGGCCCTTGTGGATTTGTTCATTTGATGCATCACGCCATTGTGATTTCTGTGTGTAAGAGAGCATTGTTTGTGTCTGCAGACTTAACACTTCTATTGTGTTCTTTAAGTCTGTCATTAAGTGTACGGCCAGTTTCGCCAAAGTATTGGAGAGGACAAGACGAAAAGGAAATAGGGTAGACACCAGCAGCATTAGAAGCAGGAGGAGCAGTGTGAACTAGATTACTACGAAGTGAGTTAGTTTGTCGAAAGGCGAGCTTTATGTCAAGAGGACGAAAGGTATTGGTAAAGGTTTTGAGTTCAGATATGAAGGGAAAGCAGAGCACAGTGCTACTAGTGTTGGTTTAGGATGAAAGAAATTTAGTTTACCTTGAGAATAGGCACAGTTGATAAAATGCAAAGGGTAACCAAGGATAGAGAATGATTTGTAGATAAAGCCAGTATCAGAATCAAGAAACTGAGGGTCGCTGATGCGTAGAGCGCGGAGGGAGAGAGAGACGAAGACACTTTCCTTTTTTATTAATCATGTCTCTTTTTGATAGTCTTGTATCTTTCAAAGACGTGATGTTAATTTTATGTAGCTTTCCCTCCTAACTCATACGTCTCAGTTCTGAAACAAGTCTGATGTCATACATCTGAACTTTCTCTAACTTCGCCATGTGCTTGACGAGATATGGACTCCACGATGGAGCTGCATACTCCCGGACTGGTCTGACATATGTGGGATACAAGATTATGAATGATTCATTGCATCAATTTCTAAAGGGAATTCTTATGTTGGCCATCCTAAGAACTGCCTATAGAAATGTTTGTAAGGAATTATTCAGAGCCTCGTATATCGCATCAGTTATATGTCAGGTAAACAATGAAGTATGCGCTGGGTATGTGTATTTACTATTTGTGTCAGCAGAATACAAGCAAACTCTATTCATAATTTTAAAATTAGGTATGATAGGGAAATGGGACCGGAGTCATTGCTGTAAACAACCGATGGCTGGAAAGGCGTGATCCAAGAGTCAATGCTCGATCCTGCAAGCACAAATAGGTAAGTACAAATAGGTGACTACACACACACACACATACATTCATAAATATATATATCCTCAGGTAGCAGCCCGTAGCAGATGCCTTACTCCCAGGTACCTATTTACTGCTAGGTGAACAGACGCATCATGATGAAAGAAACTCTACCCATTTGCTACTGCCTCGGCCAGGAATCTAACCCGGGATATTAGGACTATAATGACCAAGCGCTGTCCACTCAGCCACGAGGCCCCTAAAGATGAATACCTCTTAGACCGTCAAAAGAAGAAGCGACACATTCTAGTTAATAATGTTAACAACTTTGCCTTCAGGGAGACTCGAACTCCCGACCTCTGGTTTACTAGACTAGCGCTCTGCCCACTGAGCTATGGAGGCTCTCCGAGGTTGTCTGTGTGTGTGTGTGTGTGTGTGTGTGTGTGTGTGTGTGTGTGTGTGTGTGTGTGTGTGTGTGTGTGTGTGTTTACTAGTTGTGTTTTTACGGGGGTTGAGCTTTGCTCTTTCGGCCCGCCTCTCAACTGTCAATGAACTGTTTACTAACTATTTTTTTTTTTTCCACACCACACACACACACACAAGGAAGCAGCCCGTGACAGCTGACTAACTCCCAGGTACCTATTTACTGCTAGGTAACAGGGGCATTCAGGGTGAAAGAAACTTTGCCCATTTGTTTCTGCCTCGTGCGGGAATCGAACCCGCGCCACAGAATTACGAATCCTGCGCGCTATCCACCAGGCTACGAGGCCCCTGTGTGTGTGTGTGTGTGTGTGTGTGTGTGTGTGTGTGTATACGTGTGTGTGTGTATACGTGTGTGTGTGTGTGTGTGTGTGTGTGTGTGTGTGTGTGTGTGTGTGTGTGTGTGTGTGTATGTATGTATACATGTGTGTGTGTGTGTGTGTGTGTGTGTATGTATGTATACATGTGTGTGTGTGTGTGTGTGCGTGTGTAATTACCTAAGTCTGTGTGTGTACTCGCCAATTTGTGTCTGCAGGATCTAGCATTGACTTTTGGATCCCGCTTACGGAAGGATGTGTGTGTGTGTATGTATACATATATGTGTGTGAGTGTGTGTACTCACCTAATTGTGCTTGCGGGGGTTGAGCTCTGGCTCTTTGGTTCCGCCTCTCAACTGTCAATCAACTGGTGTACAGATTCCAGAGCCTATTGGGCTCTATCATATCTACACTTGAAACTGAGTATGGAGTCAGCCTCCACCACATCACTTCCTAATGCATTCCATTTATCAACCACACTGACACTAAAAAAGTTATTTCTAATATCTCTGTGGCTCATTAGAAAGAACTTTGTGTGTGTGTGTGTGTGTGTGTGTGTGTGTGTGTGTGTGTGTGTGTGTGTGTGTGTGTGTGTGTGTGTGTGTGTGTGTGTGTGTGCGTGTGTGTGTGTGTGCGCGCGCGTGCGTGTGTAATTACCTAAGTCTGTGTGTGTACTCACCTATTTTAGGTGACACCCATTTATTTACTCACCTAGGTGTACTCACCTACTAACCGTCACCTGTGTGTGTGTGTATGTGTGCGTGTGTGAGTGTGTGTGGGTATTTTACGGCCTGCTTAAGCCAGTAATTGAGTTCTTTCTGCATAATATGTGCCTTATAGCCTCTTCTTCTATAATTCTACTCCACGTCAATAGTAAATTCTCAAGAATGGGCGATGGCAAGTAACAGTGCAAAGAATAAGGGTGGGCCGGGTGGGGGGGTGGGGGTAAACAATACACAATTACACCTTCACCAATATATTATCTATCGAAGTATAACTGCAGATATGTACGCTGTGTCGCTTTCACCAACGACACTTATTATATCTGCAGTGTTCTCCCAATCCCGGTGAGTCCACTATCTTCAAGTATACGTCGTCCACGCTCAATGGTAATCACCGGCAAGTTCACCTTCCTCAACATGGGCCAGTCCACACACACCGTATATTCACGATGTCCCAACACCCCACACCCGCTCTCCTGTAACACCCTGACAGAGAGCTTCAGCAACACGCTGACAGGGGTCACAAATAATCACTTCCAGGGGGTCTCTTACCACCCTACATTGCGTACAAGGCGGTCTCTTAGGTAAATTACAGGCACTCCAGTGTCCATTGTTGGTCGACCGACGGTAGCGGGAGTGTGGCTGCCGAGGTCGGTTGTTGCTCTGTCAGGGAGTGGTTGGGGACGGTGTCCGCCTGTACGCAAGTAACAGTTCCCTAGTTATCCCCTGGACTTTTCCTTTATTGTACTTGTTTTATCACCTGTCCCCGTATTGGTATAAATTAACGAGTTCTGTAATTTCTTTTCACTTGAGAATGAACCATGGAGGTTCGAAACGTCGTGCGATTTTGTAATTAGTGTAATATATTCTTCAGTTATTCAATTATTTTCTTCACCTAAAAAAAACATGACTTTTGGTGAACACCTCTTCCAGCTGAACCCTGATGCAAGAGCATTAGGGTTCCTGATGTAAGAGGGATAGAATCCCTAAATCAGAAAATAGTAAATACGGAATATGCTGACATATTCAATGAGACATGCATAAAAGAAAACCTGCTGCCAGTATACACCAATATATATATATATATATATATATATATATATATATATATATATATATATATATATATATATATATATATATATATATATAATATATATATATATATATATATATATATATATATATATATATATATATATATATATATATATATATATATATTATTAAATATGACCGAAAAAGTAAGATTAATAATTCTAACACGAATTTTCTCAATCTTTCGTACATTACGCTTCACTGTTGGAGGTAAATCAAAAATCACTTCTCCAAAATTCATTTTTATTTCTAGTCTGACGCGACACGGGCGCGTTTCGTAAAACTTATTACATTTTCAAAGACTTCACAAATACACAACTGATTAGAACTTACGTATCTCTGTTTTTATATCTACATTTGAGTGAGGTGGGAGGGGTGATGTGGCATTAACACAAGACAGAACAAAAGGGGATATTAATAGGGTATTAAAAGTATCAACACAAGACAGAACAGAAACAATGGGTATTGAATAGAAGTGTTTGTAGAAAGCCTATTGGTCCATATTTCTTGATGCTTCTATATTGGAGCGGAGTCTTGAGGTGGGTAGAATATAGTTGTGCAATAATTGGCTGTTGATTGCTGGTGTTGACTTCTTGATGTGTAGTGCCTCGCAAACGTCAAGCCGCCTGCTATCGCTGTATCTATCGATGATTTCTGTGTTGTTTACTAGGATTTCTCTGGCGATGGTTTGGTTATGGGAAGAGATTATATGTTCCTTAATGGAGCCCTGTTGCTTATGCATCGTTAAACGTCTAGAAAGAGATGTTGTTGTCTTGCCTATATACTGGGTTTTTTGGAGCTTACAGTCCCCAAGTGGGCATTTGAAGGCATAGACGACGTTAGTCTCTTTTAAAGCGTTCTGTTTTGTGTCTGGAGAGTTTCTCATGAGTAGGCTGGCCGTTTTTCTGGTTTTATAGTAAATCGTCAGTTGTATCCTCTGATTTTTGTCTGTAGGGATAACGTTTCTATTAACAATATCTTTCAGGACCCTTTCCTCCGTTTTATGAGCTGTGGAAAAGAAGTTCCTGTAAAATAGTCTAATAGGGGGTATAGGTGTTGTGTTAGTTTTCTCTTCAGAGGTTGCATGGCTTTTCACTTTCCTTCTTATGATGTCTTCGATGAAACCATTGGAGAAGCCATTATTGACTAGGACCTGCCTTACCCTACAGAGTTCTTCGTCGACTTGCTTCCATTCTGAGCTGTGGCTGAGAGCACGGTCGACGTATGCGTTAACAACACTCCTCTTGTACCTGTCAGGGCAGTCGCTGTTGGCATTTAGGCACATTCCTATGTTTGTTTCCTTAGTGTAGACTGCAGTGTGGAAACCTCCGCCCTTTTCCATGACTGTTACATCTAGAAAAGGCAGCTTCCCATCCTTTTCCATCTCGTAAGTGAAACGCAGCACGGAACTCTGCTCAAATGCCTCCTTCAGCTCCTGCAGATGTCTGACATCAGGCACCTGTGTAAAAATGTCGTCAACATACCTGCAGTATATGGCCGGTTTCAAGTTCATGTCGACTAAGACTTTTTGCTCGATGGTACCCATGTAGAAGTTTGCAAACAGGACACCTAGGGGAGAACCCATGGCGACCCCATCTACTTGCTTATACATGTGCCCATCCGGGCTCAAGACGGGTGCCTCTTTAGTACAAGCTTGGAGTAGTTTCCTCAGAATACTTTCTGGCATGTCAAGAGGAGTACAGGCTGGATCACGATACACTCTGTCGGCTATCATTCCGATTGTCTCGTCCACAGGTACGTTAGTAAACAGCGATTCTACGTCCAACGAGGCTCTTATCCCTGTGGCCCGTGTGCCCCGCAGTAAGTCCACAAATTCCTTTGGAGACTTCAGGCTGAAGGCGCAAGGAACATAAGGAGTCAGCAGGCCATTGAGTCGCTTCGCCAGTCTGTACGTGGGTGTGGGTATCTGGCTAATGATTGACCGAAGTGGGTTTCCAGGCTTGTGCGTTTTGACATTTCCATACGCATATCCAGGTTTATATTCCCCAATGATCTTTGGCAGGTGGAGTCCGGATTTCTTGGCGTTCACAGTTTCGATCAGTTTGTTGACCTTTGCTTTTAATTCGGCTGTAGTGTCCTTCGTTACCCTTTGGAACTTAGTTTGGTCAGAGAGTATGATGTTCATTTTCGCCAGATATTCGTCTTTTTTAAGAATGACATATATTGGCGACTTGTCACCTCTCCTGACAACTATCTCCTTGTTCTCACGAAGGCTTTTAGCTGCCGCTTTAAGCTCGGGGGACAGTATGGTGCTTCTGTAGTTGCCTCGATTCTTTCCTCCTTCTGCAATAAGTTCTGCTTGTAAGGTATCTTTGGTAGTGACCTTCTTTTGTGTCTCGAGGTCGAATATGTCGTCCAACAGAATTTCCAACTCTACTTTCCGGGCCATTTCACTCGGTCTGGACATAACATGACAGTTTATGCCCAGATTTAGGAGAGTGACTTGGTCCTCAGTGAGGTTAATTCCTGCAAGGTTCAGGAAGCCATCTCTTGGTCGTGGAATTGCCATAGGTCCTCCATATAATGTTGTTAGTTTCTTGATAATCCTTGTTTCAGTGCTGAGGTGATGTTGGTCTGTGAGGATGTCGAGGTGTTGTTCAATGCGGGTACGGATACTATGGTCGATGTTGTGATGTCTGGTCTCACAGACCAACATCACCTCAGCACAGAAACAAGGATTATCAAGAAACTAACAACATTATATGGAGGACCTATGGCAATTCCACGACCAAGAGATGGCTTCCTGAACCTTGCAGGAATTAACCTCACTGAGGACCAAGTCACTCTCCTAAATCTGGGCATAAACTGTCATGTTATGTCCAGACCGAGTGAAATGGCCCGGAAAGTAGAGTTGGAAATTCTGTTGGACGACATATTCGACCTCGAGACACAAAAGAAGGTCACTACCAAAGATACCTTACAAGCAGAACTTATTGCAGAAGGAGGAAAGAATCGAGGCAACTACAGAAGCACCATACTGTCCCCCGAGCTTAAAGCGGCAGCTAAAAGCCTTCGTGAGAACAAGGAGATAGTTGTCAGGAGAGGTGACAAGTCGCCAATATATGTCATTCTTAAAAAAGACGAATATCTGGCGAAAATGAACATCATACTCTCTGACCAAACTAAGTTCCAAAGGGTAACGTAGGACACTACAGCCGAATTAAAAGCAAAGGTCAACAAACTGATCGAAACTGTGAACGCCAAGAAATCCGGACTCCACCTGCCAAAGATCATTGGGGAATATAAACCTGGATATGTGTATGGAAATGTCAAGACGCACAAGCCTGGAAACCCACTTCGGCCAATCATTAGCCAGATACCCACACCCACGTACAGACTGGCGAAGCGACTCAATGGCCTGCTGACTCCTTATGTTCCTTGCGCCTTCAGCCTGAAGTCTCCAAAGGAATTTGTGGACTTACTGCAGGGCACACGGGCCACAGGGATAAGAGCCTCGTTGGACGTAGAATCGCTGTTTACCAACGTACCTGTGGACGAGACAATCGGAATGATAGCCGACAGAGTGTATCGTGATCCAGCCTGTACTCCTCTTGACATGCCAGAAAGTATTCTGAGGAAACTACTCCAAGCTTGTACTAAAGAGGCACCCTTCTTGAGCCCGGATGGGCACATGTATAAGCAAGTAGATGGGGTCGCCATGGGTTCTCCCCTAGGTGTCCTGTTTGCAAACTTCTACATGGGTACCATCGAGCAAAAAGTCTTAGTCGACATGAACTTGAAACCGGCCATATACTGCAGGTATGTTGACGACATTTTTACACAGGTGCCTGATGTCAGACATCTGCAGGAGCTGAAGGAGGCATTTGAGCAGAGTTCCGTGCTGCGTTTCACTTACGAGACGGAAAAGGATGGGAAGCTGCCTTTTCTAGATGTAACAGTCATGGAAAAGGGCGGAGGTTTCCACACTGCAGTCTACACTAAGGAAACAAACATAGGAATGTGCCTAAATGCCAAAAGCGACTGCCCTGACAGGTACAAGAGGAGTGTTGTTAACGCATACGTCGACCGTGCTCTCAGCCACAGCTCAGAATGGAAGCAAGTCGACGAAGAACTCTGTAGGGTAAGGCAGGTCCTAGTCAATAATGGCTTCTCCAATGGTTTCATCGAAGACATCATAAGAAGGAAAGTGAAAAGCCATGCAACCTCTGAAGAGAAAACTAACACAACACCTATACCCCCTATTAGACTATTTTACAGGAACTTCTTTTCCACAGCTCATAAAACGGAGGAAAGGGTCCTGAAAGATATTGTTAATAGAAACGTTATCCCTACAGACAAAAATCAGAGGATACAACTGACGATTTACTATAAAACCAGAAAAACGGCCAGCCTACTCATGAGAAACTCTCCAGACACAAAACAGAACGCTTTAAAAGAGACTAACGTCGTCTATGCCTTCAAATGCCCACTTGGGGACTGTAAGCTCCAAAAAACCCAGTATATAGGCAAGACAACAACATCTCTTTCTAGGCGTTTAACGATGCATAAGCAACAGGGCTCCATTAAGGAACATATAATCTCTTCCCACAACCAAACCATCGCCAGAGAAATCCTAGTAAACAACACAGAAATCATCGATAGATACAGCGATAGCAGGCGGCTTGACGTTTGCGAGGCACTACATATCAAGAAGTCAACACCAGCAATCAACAGCCAATTATTGCACAACTATATTCTACCCACCTCAAGACTCCGCTCCAATATAGAAGCATCAAGAAATATGGACCAATAGGCTTTCTACAAACACTTCTATTCAATACCCATTGTTTCTGTTCTGTCTTGTGTTGATACTTTTAATACCCTATTAATATCCCCTTTTGTTCTGTCTTGTGTTAATGCCACATCACCCCTCCCACCTCACTCAAATGTAGATATAAAAACAGAGATACGTAAGTTCTAATCAGTTGTGTATTTGTGAAGTCTTTGAAAATGTAATAAGTTTTACGAAACGCGCCCGTGTCGCGTCAGACTAGAAATAAAAATGAATTTTGGAGAAGTGATTTTTGATTTACCTCCAACAGTGAAGCGTAATGTACGATAGATTGAGAAAATTCGTGTTAGAATTATTAATCTTACTTTTTCGGTCATATTTAATAATATATGTCTACAGGAAAGACTGCTACCAAAATATACTAATATATATATATATATATATATATATATATATATATATATATATATATATATATATATATATATATATATATATATATATATATATATATATATATATGCGAACAAGCCTGAATGGTCCCCAAGACAATATGCAACTGAAAACTCACACCCCAGAAGTGACTCGAACCCATACTCCCAGAAGCAACGCAACTGGTATGTACAAGACGCCTTAATCCACTTGACCATCACGACCGGACAAAATGAGGTGATAGCCGAGGCTATTTGAACCACCCACCGCCGGCACTCGGATAGTAATCTTGGGCATAGCATTTTACCAAATCACCTCATTCTTTGGGGCACACATGAGGAACACAAATGCGAACAAGCCTGAATGGTCCCCAGGACAATATGCAACTGAAAACTCACACCCCAGAAGTGACTCGAACCCATACTCCCAGAAGCAACGCAACTGGTATGTACAAGACGCCTTAATCCACTTGACCATCACGACCGGACAAAATGAGGTGATAGCCGAGGCTATTTGAACCACCCCACCGCCGGCACTCGGATAGTAATCTTGGGCATAGCATTTTACCAAATCACCTCATTTTTTGGGGCACACGTGAGGAACACAAATGCGAACAAGCCTGAATGGTCCCCAGGACAATATGCAACTGAAAACTCACACCCCAGATGTGACTCGAACCCATACTCCCAGAAGCAACGCAACTGGTATGTACAAGACGCCTTAATCCACTTGACCATCACGACCGGACAAAATGAGGTGATAGCCGAGGCTATTTGAACCACCCCACCGCCGGCACTCGGATAGTAATCTTGGGCATAGCATTTTACCAAATCACCTCATTCTTTGGGGCACACGTGAGGAACACAAATGCGAACAAGCCTGAATGGTCCCCAGGACAATATGCAACTGAAAACTCACACCCCAGAAGTGACTCGAACCCATACTCCCAGAAGCAATGCAACTGGTATGTACAAGACGCCTTAATCCACTTGACCATCACGACCGGACAAAATGAGGTGATCGGGCCTTGCATAGTAGGCTGAGAAGTGCGTTCTGGCTACTAGGTACGACATATATATATATATATATATATATATATATATATATATATATATATATATATATATATATATATATATATATATATATATATATATGTCGTACCTAGTAGCCAGAACGCACTTTTCAGCCTACTATGCAAGGCCTAATTTGCCTAATAAGCCAAGTTTTCCTGAAATAATATATTTTCTCTAATTTTTTTCTTACGAAATGATAAAGCTACCCATTTCATTATGTATGAGGTCAATTTTTTTTATTGGAGTTAAAATTAACGTAGATATATGACCGAACCTAACCAACCCTACCTAACCTAACCTAACCTATTTTTATAGGTTAGGTTAGGTTAGGTAGCCAAAAAAGTTAGGTTAGGTTAGGTTAGGTAGGTTAGGTAGTCGAAAAACAATTAATTCATGAAAACTTGGCTTATTAGGCAAATCGCGCCTTGCATAGTAGGCTGAGAAGTGCGTTCTGGCTATTAGGTACGACATATATATATATATATATATATATATATATATATATATATATATATATATATATATATATATATATATATATATATATATATATATATATATATATATATATATATATTCATATATTCACAATTAATTCATGAAAACTTGGCTTATTAGGCAAATCGGGCCTTGCATAGTAGGCTGAGAAGTGCGTTCTGGCTACTAGGTACGACATATATATATATATATATATATATATATATATATATATATATATATATATATATATATATATATATATATATATATATATATATATATATATGTCGTACCTAATAGCCAGAACGCACTTCTCAGCCTACTATTCAAGGCCCGATTTGCCTAATAAGCCAAGTTTTCATGAATTAATGTTTTTTCGTCTACCTAACCTACCTAACCTAACCTAACCTAGCATTTTTTGGCTACCTAACCTAACCTTACCTATAAATATAGGTTAGGTTAGGTTAGGTAGGGTTGGTTAGGTTCGGTCATATATCTACGTTAATTTTAACTCCAATAAAATAAAATTGACCTCATACATAGAGAAAAGGGTTGCTTTATCATTTCATAAGAAAAAAATTATAGTAAATATATTAATTCAGGAAAACTTGGCTTACTAGGCAAATCTGGCCTTGAATAGTAGGCTGAGAAGTGAGTTCTGGCTACTAGGTACGACATATATATATATATATATATATATATATATATATATATATATATATATATATATATATATATATATATGTCATACCTAGTAGCCAGAACGCACTTCTCAGCCTACTATGCAAGGCCCGATTTGCCTAATAAGCCAAGTTTTCCTGAATTAATATATTTTCTCTAAATTTTTTCTTATGAAATGATAAAGCTACCCATTTCATTATGTATGAGGTCAATTTTTTTTTTATTGAAGTTAAAATTAACGTAGATATATGACCGAACCTAACCAACCCTACCTAACCTAACCTAACCTATCTTTATAGATTATGTTAGGTTAGGTAGCCGAAAAAGTTAAGTTAGGTTAGGTTAGGTAGGTTAGGTAGTCGAAAAACAATTAGTTCAAGAAAACTTGGCTTAATAGGCAAATCGGGCCTTGCATAGTAGGCTGAGAAGTGCGTTCTGGCTACTAGGTACGACATATGTATATATATATATATATATATATATATATATATATATATATATATATATATATATATATATATATATATATATATATATATATATATATATATATATATGTCGTACCTAGTAGCCAGAACTCACTTCTCAGCCTACTATTCAAGGCCCGATTTGCCTAATAAGCCAAGTTTTCCTGAATTAATATATTTACTATAATTTTTTTCTTATGAAATGATAAAGCAACCCTTTTCTCTATGTATGAGGTCAATTTTATTTTATTGGAGTTAAAATTAACGTAGATATATGACCGAACCTAACCAACCCTACCTAACCTAACCTAACCTATATTTATAGGTAAGGTTAGGTTAGGTAGCCCAAAAAAGCTAGGTTAGGTTAGGTTAGGTAGGTTAGGTAGACGAAAAAACATTAATTCATGAAAACTTGGCTTATTAGGCAAATCGGGCCTTGAATAGTAGGCTGAGAAGTGCGTTCTGGCTATTAGGTACGACATATATATATATATATATATATATATATATATATATATATATATATATATATATATATATATATATATATATATGTATATATATATGTATATATATATATATGTATATATATATATATATATATATGTATATATATATATATGTCGTACCTAGTAGCCAGAACGCACTTCTCAGCCTACTATGCAAGGCCCGATTTGCCTAATAAGCCAAGTTTTCATGAATTGTTTTTCGACTACCTAACATACATAACTTAACCTAACCTAACTTTTTCGGCTACCTAACCTAACCTAACCGTTAAAGATAGGTTAGGTTAGGTAGGGTTGGTTAGGTTCGGTCATATATCTACATTAATTTTAACTCCAATAATATAAAATTGACCTCATACATAATGAAATAGGTAGCTTTATCATTTCATAAGAAAAATATTAGAGAAAATATATTAATTCAGGAAAACTTGGCTTATTAGGCAAATCGGGCCTTGCATAGTAGGGTGAGAAGTGCGTTCTGGCTACTTGGTACGACATATATATATATATATATATATATATATATATATATATATATATATATATATATATATATATATATATATATATATATATATATGTACCAAGTAGCCAGAATGTTGTTCTTGGCCTAATATGCAATGCCCGATTTGCCTAATAAGCCAAGTTTTCCTGAATTTCAATATTTTTCTATTTTTTTTACTTATGAAATGATAAAGCTATCCATTTCATTCAATGTATTCCCAAATAGTCTGATGTTCCCATCACTAAAACATAAGAAAAAGAGTTAACACTTTAGTGTTCGCGGCACTCCCTGAAAAAAAAAAGTGGGTTGTGAGCGCGGCGTTCTGGGCGCTCAAGCGTGAACACAAAAAAGTTTATCATCTTTTCACGCTCCTAACATCAATTCTCGAGCTACGTTTTTCATTTTGGTATCAATGCGTTGGCAATAAAATTCTCTCTCTACAAGATCATATGCATAAAATGTCACCCAACCATTTGCTATCCCACCACGAAATAAATAAACACGAAGATGACTCGCCGTGACACCCAAACAGGAAGCAAATATTCATACTCTTTCGTTTGTTGCCAGCCTCACATTCATCCTACAGCGCTTATTTTGATATCACTGAGCTCGCAATAAAATTCCCTACCCAGACATATGCTTATCAATGTCTAATTATGTTCCGCACGAGTGTGGGAACTGGGCGAAGCGTTAGCCGTGATTTCAGCAGCGTCGACACTGTTGTGATGCAGAGCTTTGAAAGTTTATACTTATTTCACTGTCATGACATTATTTCTCGAGTTACGTATTTCATTTTTATAGCAATGTGTTCGCAATAGAAAGTTCTATAAGAACATGGGTAGAATTGGTCAACCGAGCGTCAAATAAATTTGCGGCGAATAAAATCTTACGCGTGTTTGTACCCGTGAGCGTAAAACGTTTTTCTTTGCTCATGTTTTTTCAAGTTTATGCTTGATTCACTCCGTTTTTTTTGTTTGTATAGTGTTCGGAATAAAATTCTCTACACAGACATATGCATATAAATGTAGAATCATGATCGCGGCCAACACAAGAGTGTGTGGAGTGCGCGATTACCCTCGTTGTGACACCAATTCAATAGTCTCTCCTCTAAGTTACAATACATTGCCGTTTTCTCAAATAGGCACTGTGCCTATTAGAGAAAACAAAAATTTAATGGTAAACATATTCATACAAACCCCAAGTCGATCGAGTAGTAAATACCCAATATAACACTGTCCTTAAATTTACGTCGTGATCCAACAAGCGGTTAGGGAAACCGCCCGTAAGTCCAAGTCGAAAATCCAGGAAAGTGTATTAAAAAACGAAATGAAAAACAATTAAAAAAATAAAAAATAAACTATAGTCATGAAACAAATGGTATGGTACACAACACAGCTCAATTCAACCGCAATGTGAAACAAAATATTTAAATCAATATGAAAATAAATCGAAATCTATTAAAATTAAATTTATCAATGAATTCAGAAACATTGAAATGGAATCGTAACATATTTAGTATGGTGTGTGTTGCTATTACGTGCAAAAGATTAAGCTGTTTAAAAAAAAAAAGTTTTTACCTGTCACAGGTGTGGCGTCTATATAGTCGGTATAAACCACGTGCGTATTCAAATGAAACGTTATGTCAAAATTTCATGGCAATCAGTGAAGAACTTTTGGAGATTACAGTGTTTTGCTCTTACGTCCAACAGATGGAGCTGTTTGTAATAAACATTTTATTTCCTGTCACAGGTGAGGCATGTATATACTAGGTATATAAAAACACTCGCCTATTTGAATGCAACGTTGTGTCAAAATTTTAAAGAAATCGGTAAAGAGGTTTCACAGATTTCCCTCACATGAAAAAAGTTTAAAAAAAAAGAAAAAATGTTTTTTCCCGTCACAGACGTGACATCTTCCCATACCTCAATTCCCATACCTCTATCTACTAACAGTTTAAACCCAAACAAACACCTCTAACCACTTCTTCCAACGAGTTCGCAACAGCAACAACCCCAGCTCTCGATAGATGCACCCCATCACTTATTCCTATAGTAATAGGAATAAGCAAGGGCTCGTTAGAGAAAATAAGGGGAAAGAAAAAGAAAAAAGGAAAGAGAAAGAGATATAAAGGGAAGGGCAAGATTATGTTAAGTCACGTTTATTAGAAAGTTTAGAGCATTTGAGTATATATTTCGAAAGGGAAGAGTTAACACAAACAAGGCCAGGACTCAAGTTCATGTTGGGTACATTGTGTATTTGAGCCGATTCAACAAGACGGCGTCTGTGAAGAGTAGAGGAAGGAAAGATTATTTTGGAGGAAGACCAATCAATAGGATGATTAGAATCCCTAACATGACAGAAGAGAGCATTGAACAAATCTGCAAGGGCCGTGACGAGGATTCGAGCCTGCGTCTGAGAGCATCCCAGACGCTGACTTAATCGACTGCTTAAACATGGTTACAGGATGCTCTCGGACGCAGGTTCGAATCCTCGTCACGGCCCTTGTGGATTTGTTCATTTGATGCATCACGCCATTGTGATTTCTGTGTGTAAGAGAGCATTGTTTGTGTCTGCAGACTTAACACTTCTATTGTGTTCTTTAAGTCTGTCATTAAGTGTACGGCCAGTTTCGCCAAAGTATTGGAGAGGACAAGACGAAAAGGAAATAGGGTAGACACCAGCAGCATTAGAAGCAGGAGGAGCAGTGTGAACTAGATTACTACGAAGTGAGTTAGTTTGTCGAAAGGCGAGCTTTATGTCAAGAGGACGAAAGGTATTGGTAAAGGTTTTGAGTTCAGATATGAAGGGAAAGCAGAGCACAGTGCTACTAGTGTTGGTTTAGGATGAAAGAAATTTAGTTTACCTTGAGAATAGGCACAGTTGATAAAATGCAAAGGGTAACCAAGGATAGAGAATGATTTGTAGATAAAGCCAGTATCAGAATCAAGAAACTGAGGGTCGCTGATGCGTAGAGCGCGGAGGGAGAGAGAGACGAAGACACTTTCCTTTTTTATTAATCATGTCTCTTTTTGATAGTCTTGTATCTTTCAAAGACGTGATGTTAATTTTATGTAGCTTTCCCTCCTAACTCATACGTCTCAGTTCTGAAACAAGTCTGATGTCATACATCTGAACTTTCTCTAACTTCGCCATGTGCTTGACGAGATATGGACTCCACGATGGAGCTGCATACTCCCGGACTGGTCTGACATATGTGGGATACAAGATTATGAATGATTCATTGCATCAATTTCTAAAGGGAATTCTTATGTTGGCCATCCTAAGAACTGCCTATAGAAATGTTTGTAAGGAATTATTCAGAGCCTCGTATATCGCATCAGTTATATGTCAGGTAAACAATGAAGTATGCGCTGGGTATGTGTATTTACTACTTGTGTCAGCAGAATACAAGCAAACTCTATTCATAATTTTAAAATTAGGTATGATAGGGAAATGGGACCGGAGTCATTGCTGTAAACAACCGATGGCTGGAAAGGCGGGATCCAAGAGTCAATGCTCGATCCTGCAAGCACAAATAGGTAAGTACAAATAGGTGACTACACACACACACACACATACATTCATAAATATATATATCCTCAGGTAGCAGCCCGTAGCAGATGCCTTACTCCCAGGTACCTATTTACTGCTAGGTGAACAGACGCATCATGATGAAAGAAACTCTACCCATTTGCTAAAGCCTCGGCCAGGAATCTAACCCGGGATATAAGGACTATAATGACCAAGCGCTGTCCACTCAGCCACGAGGCCCCTAAAGATGAATACCTCTTAGACCGTCAAAAGAAGAAGCGACACATTCTAGTTAATAATGTTAACAACTTTGCCTTCAGGGAGACTCGAACTCCCGACCTCTGGTTTACTAGACTAGCGCTCTGCCCACTGAGCTATGGAGGCTCTCCGAGGTTGTCTGTGTGTGTGTGTGTGTGTGTGTGTGTGTGTGTGTGTGTGTGTGTGTGTGTGTGTGTGTGTGTGTGTGTGTGTGTGTGTGTGTGTGTGTGTGTGTGTTTGTGTGTGTGTGTGTGTGCGCGCGTGCGTGTGTAATTACCTAAGTCTGTGTGTGTACTCACCTATTTTAGGTGACACCCATTTATTTACTCACCTAGGTGTACTCACCTACTCACCGTCACCTGTGTGTGTGTGTATGTGTGCATGTGTGAGTGTGTGTGGGTATTTTACGGCCTGCTTAAGCCAGTAATTGAGTTCTTTCTGCATAATATGTGCCTTATAGCCTCTTCTTCTATAATTCTACTCCACGTCAATAGTAAATTCTCAAGAATGGGCGATGGCAAGTAACAGTGCAAAGAATAAGGGTGGGCCGGGTGGGGGGGTGGGGGTAAACAATACACAATTACACCTTCACCAATATATTATCTATCGAAGTATAACTGCAGATATGTACGCTGTGTCGCTTTCACCAACGACACTTATTATATCTGCAGTGTTCTCCCAATCCCGGTGAGTCCACTATCTTCAAGTATACGTCGTCCACGCTCAATGGTAATCACCGGCAAGTTCACCTTCCTCAACATGGGCCAGTCCACACACACCGTATATTCACGATGTCCCAACACCCCACACCCGCTCTCCTGTAACACCCTGACAGAGAGCTTCAGCAACACGCTGACAGGGGTCACAAATAATCACTTCCAGGGGGTCTCTTACCACCCTACATTGCGTACAAGGCGGTCTCTTAGGTAAATTACAGGCACTCCAGTGTCCATTGTTGGTCGACCGACGGTAGCGGGAGTGTGGCTGCCGAGGTCGGTTGTTGCTCTGTCAGGGAGTGGTTGGGGACGGTATCCGCCTGTACGCAAGTAACAGTTCCCTAGTTATCCCCTGGACTTTTCCTTTATTGTACTTGTTTTATCACCTGTCCCCGTATTGGTATAAATTAACGAGTTCTGTAATTTCTTTTCACTTGAGAATGAACCATGGAGGTTCGAAACGTCGTGCGATTTTGTAATTAGTGTAATATATTCTTCAGTTATTCAATTATTTTCTTCACCTAAAAAAAACATGACTTTTGGTGAACACCTCTTCCAGCTGAACCCTGATGCAAGAGCATTAGGGTTCCTGATGTAAGAGGGATAGAATCCCTAAATCAGAAAATAGTAAATACGGAATATGCTGACATATTCAATGAGACATGCATAAAAGAAAACCTGCTGCCAGTATACCCAATATTTATATATATATATGAATGAAAACTCACACCCCAGAAGTGACTCGAACCCATACTCCCAGAAGCAACGCAACTGGTAACTACAGGGCGCCTTAATCCACTTGACCATCACGGCCGTCAAAAGGAAGTGATAGCCGAGGCTATATGAGCCAATTCCCCGACGGCAACTCGGATGGTAATCTTGGGCATAGCATTTCACCAAATCACCTCATTCTTTGGGGCACACGTGAGGAACACAAATGCGAACAAGCCTGAATGGTCCCCAGGACTATATGCGAATGAAAACTCACACCCCAGAAGTGACTCGAACCCATACTCCCAGAAGCAACGCAACTGGTAACTACAGGGCGCCTTAATCCACTTGACCATCACGGCCGTCAAAAGGAAGTGATAGCCGAGGCTATATATTTGGTGAATATATTTGGTGAAATGCTATGCCCAAGATTACCATCCGAGTTGCCGTCGGGGAAGTGGCTCATATAGCCTCGGCTTTCACTTCCTTTTGACGGCCGTGATGGTCAAGTGGATTAAGGCGCCCTGTAGTTACCAGTTGCGTTGCTTCTGGGAGTATGGGTTCGAGTCACTTCTGGGGTGTGAGTTTTCATTCGCATATAGTCCTGGGGACCATTCAGGCTTGTTCGCATATATATATATATATATATATATATATATATTGGTAGCAGTCTTTCCTGTAGACATATATTATTAAATATTATTAAATATTTCACTTACAAGATGGAAAAGGATGGGAAGCTGCCCTTTCTAGATGTAACAGTCATGGAAAAGGGCGGAGGTTTCCACACTGCAGTCTACACTAAGGAAACAAACATAGGAATGTGCCTAAATGCCAACAGCGACTGCCCAGACAGGTACAAGAGGAGTGTTGTTAACGCATATGTCGACCGTGCTCTCAGCCACAGCTCAGAATGGAAGCAAGTCGACGAAGAACTCTGTAGGGTAAGGCAGGTCCTAGTCAATAACGGCTTCTCCAATGGTTTCATCGAAGACATCATAAGAAGGAAAGTGAAAAGCCATGCAACCTCTGAAGAGACAACTAACACAACACCTATACCCCCTATTAGACTATTTTACAGGAACTTCTTTTCCACAGCTCATAAAACGGAGGAAAGGGTCCTGAAAGATATTGTTAATAGAAACGTTATCCCTACAGACAAAAATCAGAGGATACAACTGACGATTTACTATAAAACCAGAAAAACGGCCAGCCTTCTCATGAGAAACTCTCCAGACACAAAACAGAACGCTTTAAAAGAGACTAACGTCGTCTATGCCTTCAAATGCCCACTTGGGGACTGTAAGCTCCAAAAAACCCAGTATATAGGCAAGACAACAACATCTCTTTCTAGGCGTTTAACGATGCATAAGCAACAGGGCTCCATTAAGGAACATATAATCTCTTCCCACAACCAAACCATCGCCAGAGAAATCCTAGTAAACAACACAGAAATCATCGATAGATACAGCGATAGCAGGCGGCTTGACGTTTGCGAGGCAATACACATCAAGAAGTCAACACCAGCAATCAACAGCCAATTATTGCACAACTATATTCTACCCACCTCAAGACTCCGCTCCAATATAGAAGCATCAAGAAATATGGACCAGTAGGCTTTCTACAAACACTTCTATTCAATACCCATTGTTTGTGTTCTGTCTTGTGTTGATACTTTTAATACCCTATTAATATCCCCTCTTGTTCTGTCTTGTGTTAATGCCACATCACCCCTCCCACCTCACTCAAATGTAGATATAAAATTGGAGATACGTAAGTTCTAATCAGTTGTGTATTTGTGAACTAAAGTCTTTGAAAATGTAATAAGTTTTACGAAACGCGCCCGTGTCGCGTCAGACTAGAAATAAAAATGAATTTTGGAGAATTGATTTTTGATTTACCTCCAACAGTGAAGCGTAATGTACGAAAGATTGAGAAAATTCGTGTTAGAATTATTAATCTTACTTTTTCGGTCATATTTAATAATATATATATATATATATATATATATATATATATATATATATATATATATATATATATATATATATATATATATATATATATTTATATATTGGTAGCAGTCTTTCTTGTAAACATATGTTGTTGAATATGACCGAAAAGGTAAGATTAATAATTCTAACCCGAATTTTCTCAATGTTTCTTATGTTTTTCTTCACTGTCGGTGGTAATAAAAATAACAATTCTCCAAAATTCATTTTTTAATTGTGTGACGCCTGGACGCGTTTCGTAGTTCGTATTACCTTTTCAAAGACTTAATTTACACACAAATTCTTCGTATTTATACTCTATTGGATGAGGTGATATGGTACAAAAGTTTTGGGTGAAGTGACAAACACAAGACAGAACACGAAACAATGGGTACAAATTGGATAAGTGAACATATGAATCGAGGTAACTGCAGAAGGCCTATTGGCCCATACTTCCTCTTGCTGCTTCCATATTGGTTCGGGGTCTTGAAGTGGGTAGAACGTAGTTGTGCATTAATTGGCTATTGATTGGCTGTTATTGATTGTTGATTGCAATATTGCACAACAGTTTAAGAAAAAACTATGATAGAGAGAGTTACATTGTCTCATAACATTATTATACAGTTCTTTTAATTAAATTCATACTAATTATAAGTTAAAACTAAGCTTAATAAAAAATTTTATCTTTAAGATTATTTTACTTTACAATTATCATTTGTCAAATTTTTTTATACATTCATCTTGTCAGTCTCTACTGATTTTTTGTTCTCTCCACCAAACTTGTGTATCCTCCATGGCTATCTAGTGACCTTAATTCTACCTCTAATTGTTTCAATTCTTTTGTTTACTTGCATTTATTGTTGTGTTTTGCCATAATTATTCTCTAATTTAGCAGACTCAATACTTTGTAAGCTCTTATTGTATTGTTATATTATTATATTGTTGTGTTTTGCTATAATTACTTTCTATTTTACAGCAGATTTGCTTTCATCTGTTCCTGTAACTGCTCATCTTATTGTATCGTGACATTCTTATCTATATTGATATATATTATCTATCTATTGTTACTTACAGTGTACCTGAGAGCACTTGTAAGCAATCTACCTCATTTTTCATTTTTGATCAATTTGTTTTTGTATTGCTTAGTCTTGTTTATATTTTTGTTTTGTATATCTATATCTTGTGTTTTGTATAGTCCATGTTTATATGTTTTTTCTTTAATCTCATTTATTACCTAGGTTGCCTAGCCTAGCCATACTCCCTTACTCCATTGTACCCCTGTAAGCCCCTTTTGTGGTTGTTTTGCACAGTATTGTGTACATTTTTTTTTTTTTTCCCTATTTTATAGCTTATTTCTACCTTGTAATCTGCCTTTCTTTCCTTGTCTTTCCTGCATTCAGCTTTTTTTAATGCAGTCAAGTATAGACCGAGAACTTAATCTCTTATCCACTATCTATGACAATAATCACTTTAATGATCTAAATTGCAGACATTTTGCAGCACATGATGTAAACAATGTAGTAACTCATAATCACAATATCTCTGTAATCAATTTGAATGTTAGATCCCTAGGTAAACACTTCGATGATGTTAGTGCCTTGATTGAAGCTATTGACAACAAATTCTCTTTTATTATACTTACTGAAACATGTTTGAAAGAGGATACCACTCAACTCTTTAACATGCCTAACTACTCAGCAATTCACAACTGTCGTCAACTTCAGAGAGGTGGTGGCACTGCTCTTTACTACCACCAAGAACTAACATGCTTAAAAGAAATTAGAACTAGAGACTGCTATGGGGAGTATATCTTCGCCAGCTTCAGAGTCAAGGGTGCCGAGTCTGTCCTGTCTGTGGGTGCAGTTTATAGAATTCCTAACACTGATGTGTCCGAATTCAACTCAAACCTTAGAAATCTAATACTTGATAACAGACTGAACAAAAACCACCTAATTATTGCAGGGGACTTTAATATTGACCTCTGCGAGCCAGAACACCCTACTGCTGTTAGCTTCCTCAACTGTATGAACTCCTGCTTCCTCATACCCTTAATCACTAGACCTACTAGAATCACTGATAGCACTGCCACGACTCTAGATCACATCTGGACAAACATAACCTCTCCGCTTACTTCAGGTATAATCACCGATAGCACTACAGACCATTACCCCACATTTCTCTTAACTAACATTAGCAAACCACCTCTTGAGTCAAGAGAGATACGTTTTAGAGTACACAATGAAACTGCTATAGACAATTTTATAACTGCTACTGAAAATGTCAACTGGGAGTCCGAGTTAGGTAACATAGAGGACATCAACCTAGCAGTTCAATCTTTTCTTCAAAAAACTCTTAGCCTTTATAATACCCACTGTCCTATGCTTACAAAACAAGTCACAACCAAAAGGCTTAACAATCCCTGGCTTACAAAGGGAATACTTAAATCTATTAATAAAAAACATGACCTTGAGAAGAAGTATAGGTTAGGAATTGTCTCCAAAGAATTCTCAAAGAATTACTCATTATTGCTATCTAAGATAATTAGACGAGCCAAAACTAAATACTACGAAGATAAATTTACCCAAATAAAGAGCAACATTAAACAAACTTGGAGAACAATTTCACAAATATTGGGATCAAAGAAGTCTATAATTAACAAACCAACACTCCTGTCTAATAACGATGGTCAGCTTTCAGCCTCGGATTCTGCTATTGAGTTCAATAGGTTCTTCTCTTCCATTGGTTCATCCCTTGCTAATGATATTCCATCTTCCAGTACTGACATTAAGGACTATCTTACAGGTAACTATCCACAGTCTCTGTACCTAAAGCCTATTAATTCCACTGACGTCAATGAGATAATCCTTTCCCTTAAAACCAAGTCTGGTGCCCTTGAGGAGATACCAACTTTAATCTACAAAAAAGCCTCCAGATCTTTAGCCCCTGCTATTGCTTTGCTCTTCAACAAGTCACTTGAACTCCAAACCTTTCCAGATATTCTAAAAAAAGCGAGAGTAACGCCTGTCCACAAATGTGGTGATCTCACAGATGTTAACAACTACAGACCTATATCAATCCTGCCAAACTTGTCAAAAATTTTTGAAAACTAATCTATAAGCAGCTTTACTCATATCTAGCCAAACTCAATATACTTAGCCCTTGCCAATATGGCTTCAGGCCCAAAAAAAGCACTAACGATGCACTTATTAGTATGCTTAACTCGATTCATACAGCTCTTGATCAAAATGAGTTCCCTGTTGGGTTATTTGTGGACCTGCGTAAAGCTTTCGATACTGTCAACCACCAAAACCTTCTTCTTAAATTACATCATTATGGTGTCAGAGGACACTCCCTACAATACCTCAAATCCTACCTTACTGACAGGCTCCAATGTGTTTCTGTGAATAATACAATTTCTCCCACACTACCCATCAACATTGGTGTTCCCCAGGGCAGCATACTTGGCCCTCTCCTCTTTCTCATCTACATTAATGACCTTCCAAATGCCTCCCAACACCTCAAACCAATTCTATTTGCTGATGACACAACCTTCATTTACTCCAGTCCTGATCCCCTTGCTCTAAATGCCACAGTAAATACTGAGCTTAATAAAGTCCATCTGTGGCTAACTGCCAACAAACTCACCCTTAACATTGACAAAACTTTCTATATTCGGTTGGCAATAAATCCTCTAATCAAATAAATCTCAAAATAAACAATACCCAAATTTGTAACAAATTAGATGGCAAATTCCTTGGCATTCTCATTGACCACAAGCTGAATTTCCAGGGACACATTCTAAACATATCAAAAAAAGTTTCAAAAACTGTGGGCATTCTTTCTAAGATCAGATATTATGTACCACGCCCTGCCCTGGTGACTCTCTATTACTCCCTTATCTATCCATATCTCAACTATGGTATTTGTGCTTGGTGCTCTACTACCCAAAATCACTTACATCCTCTAATTACTCAACACAAAGCTGCTATTAGGACAATATCCAATTCTGGCCCCAGACATCACTCGGTACCCCTACTCAAATCTCTGAATATGTTAGACATTAAGTCACTGCACATTCTCTCATGTGTATTATACATATATAAAACGCTAAACTATAATGCCAATCCTGATCTCAAAAGCTTCATAGAAGGTTGTAACAGAACCCATGAGCACCACACCAGAAATAAATACAGTTTTGATATTCCTAGAGTACGACTAAATCAAACCAGAAATGCTTTACAAATCAAGGGGCCCAGAATGTGGAATGACCTTCCCAACCATGTTAAAGACTGTACCTCTCTCAACCAGTTTAAGTTAAAAACGAAGCTATACCTAATAAATTCCATGTAACCCACCTTACCCCCCTGTTGTCAACCCATGTATATTTTTTGTTTTTTTTTTGTTTTTCAAATCAACGCTGTTTGAATGTAATTTTCTGTAATAATTTGTAATTGTATTTGTGCTGCATTTTCAACAATGTTCCCCCCTCTTTTACCTCTATTTTTTATATGTACTCATCACATCTTTTCTTTTTACCCATTAGTTTTAAGCTGTAGTCATTAATGTTTTTCCTGCCCGAAACGCTTTGCGTAATAGTGGCTTTAGGCATTGTATGTACTAGCTCTATCTATAAAGCCAACAAACTTTGTAAATCTCTTTATGTATGTACCTTACCTAAATAAAGATTATTATTATTATTATTATTATATTAATATATTTGTGGGTTCAATGAGGCTTTTTCTTTATTCTTTTATTCCTACCGCTTATATCCTTCTGACCACTCTAAGCTAATCTATACTTTTTTTCTGGTTAATTCTTTCCCCAGGAGATGGTGGTCAGGATCTAGTGTCTGCCTCCACTCTTCCTTTGTGATTTCTTTCAGTCCGGTGTTGACAAAGGCCCAGATCGGCCGAAACGTTCATCTCTCTTTTTCCATCTCTCTGTGGGTTTTCTGCATACGAATGATGTGTTTCGTGATCGTTAATTGCATATATATATATATATATATATATATATATATATATATATATATATATATATATATATATATATAACTGAAAACTCACACCCCAGAAGTGACTCGAACCCATACTCCCAGAAGCAACGCAACTGGTATGTACAAGACGCCTTAATCCACTTGACCATCACGACCGGACAAAATGAGGTGATAGCCGAGGCTATTTGAACCACCCCACCGCCGGCACTCGGATAGTAATCTTGGGCATAGCATTTTACCAAATCACCTCATTCTTTGGGGCACACGTGAGGAACACAAATGCGAACAAGCCTGAATGGTCCCCAGGACAATATGCAACTGAAAACTCACACCCCAGAAGTGACTCGAACCCATACTCCCAGAAGCAACGCAACTGGTATGTACAAGACGCCTTAATCCACTTGACCATCACGACCGGACAAAATGAGGTGATAGCCGAGGCTATTTGAACCACCCCACCGCCGGCACTCGGATAGTAATCTTGGGCATAGCATTTTACCAAATCACCTCATTCTTTGGGGCACACGTGAGGAACACAAATGCGAACAAGCCTGAATGGTCCCCAGGACAATATGCAACTGAAAACTCACACCCCAGAAGTGACTCGAACCCATACTTCCAGAAGCAACGCAACTGGTATGTACAAGACGCCTTAATCCACTTGACCATCACGACCGGACAAAATGAGGTGATCGGGCCTTGCATAGTAGGCTGAGAAGTGCGTTCTGGCTACTAGGTACGACATATATATATATATATATATATATATATATATATATATATATATATATATATAACTGAAAACTCACACCCCAGAAGTGACTCGAACCCATACTCCCAGAAGCAACGCAACTGGTATGTACAAGACGCCTTAATCCACTTGACCATCACGACCGGACATAATGAGGTGATAGCCGAGGCTATATGAACCACCCCACCGCCGGCACTCGGATAGTTATCTTGGGCATAGCATTTTACCAAATCACCTCATTCTTTGGGGCACACGTGAGGAACACAAATGCGAACAAGTACAACAACAGTACTTGTTCGCATTTGTGTTCCTCACGTGTGCCCCAAAGAATGAGGTGATTTGGTAAAATGCTATGCCCAAGATAACTATCCGAGTGCCGGCGGTGGGGTGGTTCATATAGCCTCGGCTATCACCTCATTATGTCCGGTCGTGATGGTCAAGTGGATTAAGGCGTCTTGTACATACCAGTTGCGTTGCTTCTGGGAGTATGGGTTCGAGTCACTTCTGGGGTGTGAGTTTTCCGTTGCATATGTCCTGGGGACCATTCAGGCTTGTTCGCATATATATATATATATATATATATATATATATATATATATATATATATATATATATATATATATATATATATATATATATATATATATATATCGTACCTAGTAGCCAGAACGCACTTCTCAGCCTACTATGCAAGGCCCGATTTGCCTAATAAGCCAAGTTTTCCTGAATTATTATATTTTCTCCAATTTTTTTCTTATGAAATGATAAAGCTACCCATTTCATTATGTATGAGGTCAATTTTTTTTATTGGAGTTAAAATTAACATAGATATATGACCGAACCTAACCAACCCTACCTAACCTAACCTAACCTATCTTTATAGGTTAGGTTAGGTTAGGTAGCCGAAAAAGTTAGGTTCGGTTAGGTTAGGTAGGTTAGGTAGTCGAAAAAACTTTAATTCATGAAAACTTAGCTTATTAGGCAAATCGGTCCTTGCATAGTAGGCTGAGAAGTGCGTTCTGGCTACTAGGTTCTACCTAGTAGCCAGAACTCACTTCTCAGCCTACTATTCAAGGCCCGATTTGCCTAATAAGCCAAGTTTTCCTGAATTAATATATTTTTTCTAATTTTTTTCTTATGAAATGATAAAGCTACCCATTTCATTATGTATGAGGTCAATTTTTTTTATTGGAGTTAAAATTAACGTAGATATATGACCGAACCTAACCAACCCTACCTAACCTAACCTAACCTATATTTATCGGTAAGGTTAGGTTAGGTAGCCAAAAAAAGCTAGGTTAGGTTAGGTTAGGTAGGTTAGGTAGACGAAAAAACATTAATTCATGAAAACTTGGCTTATTAGGCAAATCGGGCCTTGAATAGTAGGCTGAGAAGTGCGTTCTGGCTATTAGGTACGACATATATATATATATATATATATATATATATATATATATATAATATATATATATATATATATATATATATATATATATATATAAATTTATATAAATATATATGTATATATATATATATATGTCGTACCTAGTAGCCAGAACTCACTTCTCAGCCTACTATGCGAGGCCCGATTTGCCTAATAAGCCAAGTTTTACTGAATTAATATATTTTCTCTAATTTTTTTCTTACGAAATGATAAAGCTACCCATTTCATTATGTATGAGGTCAATTTATTTTTATTGGAGTTAAAATTAACGTAGATATATGACCGAACCTAACCAACCCTACCTAACCTAACCTAACCTATCTTTATAGGTTAGGTTAGGTTAGGTAGCCGAAAATGTTAGGTTAGGTTAGGTTAGGTAGGTTAGGTTGTCGAAAAAACATTAATTCATGAAAACTAGGCTTATTAGGCAAATCAGGCCTTGCATAGTAGGCTGAGAAGTGCGTTCTGGCTACTAGGTACGACATATATATATATATATATATATATATATATATATATATATATATATATATATATATATATATATATTTATATATATATATATATATATATATATATATATATATATATATATATATATATATATATATATATATATATATATATATATATGTCGTACCTAGTAGCCAGAACGCACTTCTCAGCCTACTATGCAAGGCCCGATTTGCCTAATAAGCCAAGTTTTCATGAATTAATTGTTTTTCGACTACCTAACCTACCTAACCTAACCTAACCTAACTTTTTCGGCTACCTAACCTAACCTAACCTATAAAGATAGGTTAGGTTAGGTTAGGTAGGGTTGGTTAGGTTCGGTCATATATCTACGTTAATTTTAACTCCAATAAAATAAAATTGCTCTCGTACATAATAAAATGGGTAGCTTTATCATTTCATAAGAAAAAATTTAGAGAAAATATATTAATTCAGGAAAACTTGGCTTATTAGGCAAATCGGGCCTTGCATAGTAGGCCCAGAAGTGCGTTCTGGCTACTAGGTACGACATATATATATATATATATATATATATATATATATATATATATATATATATGTCGTACCTAGTAGCCAGAACTCACTTCTCAGCCTACTATGCAAGGCCCGATTTGCCTAATAAGCCAAGTTTTCATGAATTAATGTTTTTTCGTCGACCTAACCTACCTAACCTAACCTAACCTAGCTTTTTTTGGCTACCTAACCTAACCTTACCTATATATATAGGTTAGGTTAGGTTAGGTAGGGTTGGTTAGGTTCGGTCATATATCTACGTTAATTTTAACTATAATAAAAAAAAATTGACCTCATACATAGTGAAAAGGGTAGCTTTATCATTTCATAAGAAAAAAATTATAGTAAATATATTAATTCAGGAAAACTTGGCTTATTAGGCAAATCGGGCCTTGAATAGTAGGCTGAGAAGTGAGTTCTGGCTACTAGGTACGACATATATATATATATATATATATATATATATATATATATATATATATATATATATATATATATATATATATATATATATATATATATATATATATATGTATGTCGTACCTAGTAGCCAGAATGCACTTCTCAGCCTACTATGCAAGGCCCGATTTGCCTAATAAGCCAAGTTTTTATGAATTAATATATTTTCTCAAATTTTTTTCTCATGAAATGATAAAGCTACAAATTTCATTATGAATGAGGTCAATTTTTTTTTATTTGAGATAAAATTAATGTAGATATTTGACCGAACCTAACCAACCCTACCTAACCTAACCTAACCTATCTTAATAGGTTAGGTTAGGTTAGGTGGCCGAAAAAGTTAGGTTAGGTTAGGTTAGGTAGGTTAGGTAGTCGAAAAACAATTATTTCATGAAAACTTGGCGTATTAGGCAAATCGGGCCTTGCATTGTAGGCTGAGAAGTGCGTTCTGGCTACTAGGTACGACATATATATATATATATATATATATATATATATATATATATGTCGTACCTAGTAGCCAGAACTCACTTTTTGGCCTACTATTCAAGGCCCGATTTGCCTAATAAGCCAAGTTTTCCTGAATTAATATATTTTTTCTAATTTTTTTCTTATGAAATGATAAAGCTACCCATTTCATTATGTATGAGGTCAAGTTTTTTTTATTGGAGTTAAAATTAACGTAGATATATGACCGAACCTAACCAACCCTACCTAACCTAACCTAACCTATCTTTATAGGTTAGGTTTGGTTAGGTAGCCGAAAAAGTTAGGTTAGGTTAGGTTAGGTAGGTTAGGTAGTCGAAAAACAATTAATTCATGAAAACTTGGCTTATTAGGCAAATCGGGCCTTGCATATTAGGCTGAGAAGTGCGTTCTGGCTACTAGGTACGACATATATATATATATATATATATATATATATATATATATATATATATATATATATATATATATATAATATATTGTTGAACATGACCGAAAGGGTAAGATTAATCATTCTAACACGAATCTTCTCAATATTTCTTACGTTCTTCTCCACTGTCGAGAGTAATTGATAAATTAACTCGAAAATTCATTCATTATTTCTGGTCTGACGCCTGAACACGTTTCGTAATGTTTTATACATTTTCAAAGACTTAGTTTACACATAAAATACATTTATACTTATACTCGTTTTAGGTGAGGTGATATGGCACAAAAGTTTTGGGTGAGGTGACAAAGATATGACCTAACACGAATCAATGGGTATAACTTGGATATGAGAACATAAGAATGGAAGTAACTGCAGAGGGCCTATTGGCCCATACTTCCTCTTGCTGCTTCTGTGGTGGTTCGGGGTCTTGAAGTGGGTACAATATAGTTGTCCATTAATTGGCTGTTAATTGCTGGTGTTGACTTTTTGATGTGTAGTGCCTCCTTGATGTCAAGTCTCCTGCTATCGCTGTATTTATCAATGATTTCTGTGTTGTTTGTTAAGATTTCTCTGGTGATGGTCTGGTTGTGAGAAGAGATTATATGTTCCTTGATGGAACCCTGTTGCTTGTGCACAGTTAATCGCCTAGAAAGAGACGTTGTTGTCTTGCCTATGTACTGAGTTCTTTGGGGCTTACAGTCCCCAAGCGGGCATAACGCTCATGAGTCAGATTTCGAATATTTCCGATATTTTGAAAACTGTACAGGGGTTTGGGCAAAATGTCACCCATCGCTGTTTTCACTAATTGGCATATTTTCGGTATAAAAATTTGTAATTTCAAACTCCAAAAATGTGCAGTGTATCAGGTATTTAACTTCAAAATACCGCTCATGAGTCAGATTTGCAAAATCTCCGGTATTTTGTAAATTGCAGAGGGTGTTGGGCAAAATGTCATCCATCGCTGTTTTCACTAATTGGCATATTTTCGGAATAAAAATTCGTAATTTCAAACTTCACATATGTATAGCGAACCAGAATTTTTCTAAAAAATAACGTTCATGAGTCAGATTTGCTATATCTTCGATATTTTGAAAACTGTAGGTGGGTTTAGGCAAAATGTCACCCATCGTTGTTTTCACTTATTGCCATATTTTCGGTATAAAAAGTCGTAATTTCAAACTCCAAATATGTGTAGTAAGCCAGAATTTGACTCAAAAATGACGCTCATGAGTCAGATTTGCAAAATTCCGATATTTTGAAAACTGCAAGGGGATTTGGGCAAAATGTGATCCATCGCTGTTTTCATTAATTTACTTATTTTCGGAATAAAAATTCGTAATTTCACACTTCACATATGGGCAGTGAGCCAGAATTCGACTAAAAAATAACGCTCATGAGTTCGATATGCGATAATTCCGATATTTTGAAAAATGTGTGTGTGGGGGGGGGGGCCAATTTTGACCCATCGCTGTTTTCTCTAATTGGCATAGCTTCACACTTCAATATGTACAGTGAGCCAGAGTTAGGCTAAAAAATAGAACTCATGAGTCAGATATGCGCTATTTCCAATATTATGAAAACTGTACAGGGGTTTGGGCAAAATGTGACCCTTCGCCGTTTTCACTAATTGGCTTATTTTCGGTATTAAATTCATAATTTCAAACTCCAAATATGTGCAGTGACCCAGAATTCGGCTCAAAAATAAAGCTCATGAGTCAGATTTGCAATATATCCGATATTTTGAAAACTGTAGTGGGGTTTTGGCAAAATGTGACTCATTGCTGTTTTCACTAATTTCGCATTTTTTCGGTATAAAATATCGTAATTTCAAACCCCAAATATGTGTAGTGAGCCAGAATTCGGCTCATAAATACCGCTCCTGAGTCAGATTTGCGATATATCCAATATTTTGAAAACTTTAGGAGGGGTTTGGGCAAAATGTCACCCATCGCCGTTTTCACTAATTGGCATATTTTCGGTATAAAAAGTCATAATTTCAAACTCCAAATATGTGCAGTAAGCCAGAATTCGACTGAAAAATAACGCTTATGAGTCAGATTTGCAATATTTCCGATATTTTGAAAACTCTAGGGGGGGGGGGGGAACCTGACCCTTTGCCGTTTTCACTAATTGTTACATATTCGGTATAAAATGTCGTTTTACTGGCGCTGCCGAATAAACTCGCCCCTTAGGGCAAAATTAACAAAAAAAAATTAAAATGGCAGTTAGTTCTGCTTGCGTTGAAGAGGCATAGTTCTCAATGCTTGCTCTTTTTTTTACTTGCGTTTATTTAAAGCATTAAGGCATTATTCCTAATTACAGTGTATGCTGCACCAGCCCTGCCATTGTAGGATTAGATGACCCATCAGTGTAGATTTTATCTAATTCGTTTCCGGTTTCTTTATCCATTTCCTCAAGATAATTGTGCCTCATTTCTTGTGGTATCATATTGTACTTTTTCGTTGCCATTTCATTGATAATAATCTTGCATGAGTCATCCTCCCAGGGAGGTAACCTCTCTACAGGCATGAGCTCACGGGCTTGTTCAAGCAGGTGAAGCTCTTCGAGGTAGCAGACTGATCTGAGAAGCCATTTTCTGCTTCTCCTCTTTCATCCTGTAAGTAGCACAGAACTCAGTTTTTTCTTGGCAATATGATTGTAATAGGGATATCTGGCTATCCTAATTGCAAGCTTAGCATTCAGTTTGTTATTTCTGCTCTTAACACTGGGAAGGGACAACTCCTCTCGTAGATTAGACGTTTTGGCAGTTCTTGGAACTCCAAGAATGATTGTCAAGGCTTCATTTTGTATTCTTTCAAGTTTTTTTCATATCGTTTTGGGAATAAGTGCACAGAACTGGTGCGGCATAGTCTATGACGGAGCGCATACTCTGTGGCACATATAGGTTGATTATATGAAAGGCATTATTGTTTAAGTAAAGGGTTACTCCCAGTGATTCATACTCATCCCCCATGTGCAGGTCATCAATAATCTGTACGGGAATGTTGTTATTTACAAAAGTAATGAGACCCCGTTTTCTTTCCCCAGAGGGCAGGGAGAACTTGCGATAACCGCTGAACCTTGGGTTGAAGTCATCACCTACCATCGTCTCCTGTAGCACTATGACGTCAGTTTGGTGTTCACGGACGTACCTTGATTTTTTGTGTTTGGTCTTCTGTTCCCAGTACCCAGCTTCATTACTATGTATTTAAAAAAGTTTAACTCTGGTAACCACTTGCTGGACAATTTCTTTAGTGTACTATTAGGGAGTTGGGGATTTTAGAAACTGGTTACTGAACTTAACCAATACTTTACTTACTGTTGAACAGAGACCTCAGCCACTCCCTGATAAAAGTATGTTCAACCACGGCAACCACCTTGCTGCTGCCGTCAGTCGATCAGCAATAGACACTGGAGTCCATATAATAAGTTGGGAGATCACCCGCTTGTAATCGCCGTACACTCGGAGAGGGGTTCAATGTCACCTTTATTTGGGGTGCGGCTCCGAACTGGCCTATTGGTCATATGTACACACTCTCTCGAGTCGCCGTGACTCCTCCACACTCTCCTCATTATGGGATGATCTCCTAAATCCCCTTTATGATGTTGAACCTAGTGCCTCCTCACTATTTGACGCTGAATACCTGACACATAAAAATATCTCCAACAACTTGGGATTGAATACCTGGCACTTAAAAATATACCCATCAAGAAAAGAAATCAATTTCTCACTTTATAGTGCGTTTTCATACCAATGTGCAATCAAGCACTCCCTCATACATATTAATGTGTCCATACGGTGCTCTGATCTATGTCCTGAGGTCCACCACCAAGAATATATGTCTGGGTCCTCAAAATCAGGTAGGTACTTCTGCAGTCCTTCCAATATCTGATGCAAATGAAGTCCCACCCAAATGTCTGTGAAGCTCCTCTTTGCAGCTGCAGAAAAGAAACTTGTAGCTCCCCTACACTCGAAGTTCTACTCTACCAATGGAGTTCTACTCCTCAACTTGAAGTTCTGCTTCACTCTTGAATTTCATTCTACACTTGGAGTTCACCATATAATCTTCCTCAGACGCAAAGCTCCTCCACTAACTTCTCCCATACAAACCTGTAATTCCATTACCAATCCATAATTACATGTTTTCCTAATAAAATATAAATACAAACATTTACACTAAATAAATTCCTCCTTCCGATATTCCTTTCTGGACTCCGGCTCTGTCACGGTGAATCTCCCCTATTTTCGGACGAGTCCATGCTGAAATCAATCACCAAGTGCCGCCCTGGGCTCCGCGCCTCAGTCGCTGTCTGACCTCAGGCAAGTGAGGATGTGTTGCTCTTGTCCCCAGCATGTCCACTCATCTTTAAATCCTTATATCTGTTCACTATCCTTATAAAATCTCTAACCTGTATTCATATTCGTTTTCTACGATTGCTGGGCATATGATCGAACACTGGTAAACAATCTATCAATTAATTAAGTGAGCTTACTGCAGAATTTTAGAACGTGACGACGCTTGCCCTCACACACCAACATGGCGTTACTCTTGGTCGTCCAACAAAATTCTTTAGGACTGTCCCTCAAAGCTTCTTTCAGTCCTGATTTGAGCACACGAAGTCGCTTGCCAGGCTTCACACAGAAACACCTGCTTACTTCCCTTCACTCAAAGGAATATCTCACATAAGAGTCCATACAGGACACGACCACCCTTTAGGCTTCAGGTCACCTCTAATATCTTCACGATCACAGAGAAATAGCATACGACGTCCCTGCTGCTTCCTCACACTTGATAACAAGTAGCCCTCGCTCAACTACAACACAGAACTATATTCTCCCTTCTTCCCAGGAGGTCATTGACGTACGTCCATTCCTGACAACTGTATTAACTCAAGCGTTATGACCTCTGTTTGCGTCATGTCATAAAATGTCAACATCTCATTCCATCTAACTTTTATCAGATGCTCATCCTCTGCTTGTATTCTTTTAAGTTACTGACTGGCGTTTATTTAATAAACTTCCAGCCGTTGACTTCCTAATCTCTGGTCCGGCATGCAGAATAACTCTCACCTGATAGACTCGCTTCAGTAGGCTACCTTCGGGTTCATAACAGTACCAAGGCGTTAGTGTATTATGTCATGAGCAAAGCCTTCGATGCTCTACCTCACAAAAGACTGGTGATAAATTAGGTTGGATAAGGAAACAGAGCCATTGCAGTTCCTGTGACGCAGTGGTAACACATTCGCCCGGCGCTTCGCGTGCGATTTGGTCTGGGTTTGTATTCTGGCCGGGGGAGGATTTACTGGGCCCCAGTCCTTAACTGTGACTCTGTTCATCTAGCAGTGAATGGGTACCTAGTTGTTAAGCCATTTGGCAGGTCGTATTCCAGGAAAAATTAGGATTAAGGATCTGCCAGAAACGCTATGGTGCTAGTGGCTGTTCAAGAATGTAAGAACTCTTGTGTATCAAGGTTAGGTTAGAACCTAAGAGTTAAGAACCCTTGTGTATAGGTTAGGTTAGGTTAGGTAGGGCTGGTTAGGTTCGGTCATATATCTACGTTAGTTTTAACTCAACTTTAACAAAATTAACTTATGCACAATGAAATGGACAGATTTATCATTTCATAAGAACAAAAATATATGTCAGGAAAACTTGGCCTATTAGGCAAATCGGGAGTTGCATAGTAGGCCGAGTACGACGTTCTGGCTACTAGGTACAATATATATATATATATATATATATATATATATATATATATATATATATATATATATATATATATATATATATATATATATATGCGAACAAGCCTGAATGGTCCCCAGGACAATATGCAACTGAAAACTCACACCCCAGAAGTGACTCGAACCCATACTCCCAGGAGCCACGCAACTGGTATGTACAAGACGCCTTAATCCACTTGACCATCACGACCGGACATAATGAGGTGATAGCCGAGGCTATTTGAACCACCCCACCGCCGGCACTCGGATAGTAATCTTGGGCATAGCATTTTACCAAATCACCTCATTCTTTGGGGCACACGTGAGGAACACAAATGCGAACAAGCCTGAATGGTCCCCAGGACAATATGCAACTGAAAACTCACACCCCAGAAGTGACTCGAACCCATACTCCCAGGAGCCACGCAACTGGTATGTACAAGACGCCTTAATCCACTTGACCATCACGACCGGACATAATGAGGTGATAGCCGAGGCTATTTGAACCACCCCACCGCCGGCACTCGGATAGTAATCTTGGGCATAGCATTTTACCAAATCACCTCATTCTTTGGGGCACACGTGAGGAACACAAATGCGAACAAGCCTGAATGGTCCCCAGGACAATATGCAACTGAAAACTCACACCCCAGAAGTGACTCGAACCCATACTCCCAGGAGCCACGCAACTGGTATGTACAAGACGCCTTAATCCACTTGACCATCACGACCGGACATAATGAGGTGATAGCCGAGGCTATTTGAACCACCCCACCGCCGGCACTCGGATAGTAATCTTGGGCATAGCATTTTACCAAATCACCTCATTCTTTGGGGCACACGTGAGGAACACAAATGCGAACAAGCCTGAATGGTCCCCAGGACAATATGCAACTGAAAACTCACACCCCAGAAGTGACTCGAACCCATACTCCCAGGAGCCACGCAACTGGTATGTACAAGACGCCTTAATCCACTTGACCATCACGACCGGACATAATGAGGTGATAGCCGAGGCTATTTGAACCACCCACCGCCGGCACTCGGATATCCTCGGATATTCAAATAGCCTCGGCTATCACCTCATTATGTCCGGTCGTGATGGTCAAGTGGATTAAGGCGTCTTGTACATACCAGTTGCGTGGCTCCTGGGAGTATGGGTTCGAGTCACTTCTGGGGTGTGAGTTTTCAGTTGCATATTGTCCTGGGGACCATTCAGGCTTGTTCACATTTGTGTTCCTCACGTGTGCCCCAAAGAATGAGGTGATTTGGTAAAATGCTATGCCCAAGATTACTATCCGAGTGCCGGCGGTGGGGTGGTTCAAATAGCCTCGGCTATCACCTCATTATGTCCGGTCGTGATGGTCAAGTGGATTAAGGCGTCTTGTACATACCAGTTGCGTGGCTCCTGGGAGTATGGGTTCGAGTCACTTCTGGGGTGTGAGTTTTCAGTTGCATATTGTCCTGGGGACCATTCAGGCTTGTTCGCATTTGTGTTCCTCACGTGTGCCCCAAAGAATGAGGTGATTTGGTAAAATGCTATGCCCAAGATTACTATCCGAGTGCCGGCGGTGGGGTGGTTCAAATAGCCTCGGCTATCACCTCATTATGTCCGGTCGTGATGGTCAAGTGGATTAAGGCGTCTTGTACATACCAGTTGCGTGGCTCCTGGGAGTATGGGTTCGAGTCACTTCTGGGGTGTGAGTTTTCAGTTGCATATTGTCCTGGGGACCATTCAGGCTTGTTCGCATTTGTGTTCCTCACGTGTGCCCCAAAGAATGAGGTGATTTGGTAAAATGCTATGCCCAAGATTACTATCCGAGTGCCGGCGGTGGGGTGGTTCAAATAGCCTCGGCTATCACCTCATTATGTCCGGTCGTGATGGTCAAGTGGATTAAGGCGTCTTGTACATACCAGTTGCGTGGCTCCTGGGAGTATGGGTTCGAGTCACTTCTGGGGTGTGAGTTTTCAGTTATATATATATATATATATATTGGTGTATACTGGCAGCAGGTTTTCTTTCAAACATGTTTCATTGAATATGACCGCATATTCTGTATTTATTATTTTCTGGTTTAGGGCTTCTATCCCTCTAACTATTTTCTTAGCATCAGGGCTTAATTAGAATAGGAGTTCTCCAAAACTCATTTTCGTACTTTTAAGGTGAAGAAAAGAAGTGATTTACTATAGAGTGTATTACACTTATTTGTATAATTTGCACGACGTTTCGAACCTCCATGGTTCATTCTCAAGTGAACAGATCTTACAATACTAGTTGATTTTATACCCGCATTAGGTCAGGTGATAATACAATGAAGGTGAAAAACATGGGGGGATACATAAGGGATAAACATAGGGGCTGCAGAAGGCTTATTGGCCCATACGAGGCATCTCCTATCTAAACACAAAGATTAATCCAGTGTAATTGGCCTGTTATGTTGGACATTGTCTTCTGTGTTGGCATCGATATGTTCTTGTCTTGTCCTTACTCTCATGGTGGGTAGAGTAAATAGTTCCGTGATTTGGGTGTTCATGGTAGGTCGCTCTATTCTTATGTGAATTGCCTCAAGAATTTGTAATCTTCTTGAATCTTGGGTTTTGTCTATTATGCAAGTATTCTTGTTCAACATTTCTCTTGTTAGAGTAATGTCATGGGCTTGTCTCATGTGATTCCTAGGGGCACCAGATTGAAGATGGCATGTCAAACGCCTCGTCAGCTTGGTCGACGTCATACCTATGTACTTACATTGAAGGTTACATCCTTCGTGGGGGCAAGTGTACATGTATACAACGCTTGACTGCTGTAGAGGGTTCTCCGTCGGCTTCGGGCTGTTTTTGATAAGGAGTTCGGAAGTCTTCTTGGTTTTGTAGAATATTATCAGGTTTATGTTTTGGTTAGGAGTAGTGCTTTTTACTCCTTTACGGATTATTTCTTTCATTATTCTTTCCTCTTTTATATGTTCACTGTGCATGGTTGATTTGTAATATAATTTTATTGGGGGTGTTGTGGTTTCTGTTCTAGGTTCTGAATTATACCAACGGTCCAAGTGTCTTCTTATAGCAGCGTTTATTTCCGCGTTGCTATATCCGTTGTTCACCAATACCTGAGTTACTCTTTCAAACTCTCTACTCACGTTGCTCCATTCAGAGCAGTGGGTAAGCGCTCGACGAATATAAGCATTGAGAACACTGGCTTTGTATCTTTGGGGGCACTCACTTCTACCGTTCAGGCATAATCCTATGTTGGTGGGCTTGGTATATACGTTGGTGCTTAAAGAGGTTCCTGTTTTTGTTATTAGTACATCCAAGAATGGCAGACTGTTATTTTCACTATTTTCATGTGTAAATCGGAGTACTGACTCTCTCTCTAGGTGTCTTTTTAGGTCAATTAGTTCATCTGAGTCTTTTACTATTACGAATATGTCATCTACATAACGGCAGTATACAGTTGATACAACTGTATACTGTTAACTGTATAGTTAACTGTATAGTTGTTGTAACAAACAACTGTATAGTTGTTGATACAACTGTTAACGGCAGTATACAACTGTATACTGCCGTATATATATATATATATATATATATATATATATATATATATATATATATATATATATATATATATATATATATATAAAAGTTTGTGAGGGTACCACCTCTGGTGCCAATGTGGGGACCCATAGCCTCGGAGAAGAAAATAAAAAGTATTCAGAGGAGACCTTGTGGTTTCTCACTGAACACTAATATTATCTTCTCCTACCACCCCCATTCTTTTGTATGTACACATATATATTTACTTTATTTGAACTTTGTTACAAAAAAGGAGTTACATATGGGTTACAAAGATGGTTGTCATAGGTTGTCGAGTTCCTCCAGCTCCTCAGATGGCGGGCAGGAACCCTGGATGCAGTGCGCATTTCCCCTCTGTATCGCCACACTGAGGCGCTGGAAAAGAAAGCTTGCAGCTCTCGGGTCCCTTGTTGTTTCAATGAGCCTAGAACCCAGTTCCTTCAAAAAACTGGTAGCACTTTTACCCCAGGCGCCGAGCGTCTCAGAAGCAATGGGGACAAAATTGTAGTGGTGATCCAGTTCTCTATACTTACGGGATTTGGCTGCTTCCCTGTGGGTGGCAGCGCCACCTGGATGTGCAACACTGAGATTAATGTAGGTGTTAGCCAGGGTTGATACGCACGTGTAGTCCCATACCAACTGCTTGCCATTCTTCCAGGGGTTCACTGTGATACCATCCGGGCGACCAATAAGAGCATCAGAGTTACGGGGCGTTAGGTAACGGGGCTCTCTTTCAGCTGGGCATCCAGCTGTGGTGAGGCTCCTCTTGATGATGTCGTTAACTTCACTGTGCCTCGAGTGCCATCCCCCTGTGCTTTGGCAGAGTAGGCCATGGTGACCGTACCTGTCAGCCACCACCTCGCCGCAAATACACCTATATCTGGTGTGGATTGGGGCAGCAAGGCGGAGGGCCACAGCAATTCGGAGGGCGTGTGGTGTGAGACGCGTGCCAGTTGCCGACATTGGGGTTGCTAACAGGAAATCCCCTGCATGTGGTGCTGCTACTGCTGTGAGGCGAGCAATGTCGTGTTGTGTTGTTGCAGCACCCAGGCACTCTGCAGCAACTTGGTCTACAATGGGACCATCCCAGCTGGATTGCTTGTGGGATTTTGGGGATGGTGGTTGAGGTGATTGGCCTGCACGAGAGGCCCACTCTGTGGCACAGCGTGTAAAATTGGGATCATGTACACCTGCCAGCTGATATAAGTGGGCAGGTAGAATTTCCTTCACAAGGTCGTCGGATGCTGATAAGGAGGACAGGAAGGCTGGAACAGCGATTTGCGTTGCTGTTCGAACTCCGAGGCCCCCAAGTCTTACGGGAAGAGAGGCTTGTTTCCACTGTAGGTCATCGAGAGAGAGGTTAAGGGCTTTTTCTAGCATTGATTTCAGTAACCGGTCATACTCAGTTTTTGGCTACTGTAAGATGGTGAACACCTCAGAAAGTAGGTTAACCTGGGGAGGGACAGACATCTGGTGATGAGGTAGAGTGCATCATGAGCATCAATATCCTCAATCCTCCCATCCATCCTCTTAAGGTCGGCGATTTTCTTATCAAGGACCTCATCGATGGCTTTCAACCCCAGGGGAGCTCCTAGGATTGTGCTGTCTTCAGGTTTAGTTTTATGGATATTTGGCAGAAGACCCTCTATTCTCTCTACGATGCCCTGGTTGGAACATATTATTTCACATTTAGAAGGGTTCAGGGTGAGGCCTAAAACTGCACCTTGCTCCTGGATTTTTCTGATGTCCTCCAGGAGGGAGTCTTGGGAACCAGCTAGGGTACCATCATCCAAGAACCAGATGTTAAGCTCGCTGGACAGGACCTCTGTGACTTGTTTGATGACTAAGCAGAAAAAGAGAGGAGCGAGGGGGTCACCCTGTTGGACGCCTTCTCGCGAGTCAATTTCATGTTCGCCAAAAAGTAGCTTAAGATCCATACTGTAGCATGAATGTACAAAAGGGTAGAGGGAAGGGAAATGACTATGAACCGCACGGAGTACAGCATCCCTCCGCACCAAATTGAAGGCATTTTTGAAATCTAGCTTGATAAGGGCCTTTTCGTCTGTGATGTTGGCGATGAAGGCTCGAGCTGCATGGGCTGCCGCCTCACACCCTTGTGGAATGCCAAACCCGAGCTGTTTTGGCTTCAGCATGTTGGCCGCTGCATCACTAACTGTTCTTGCAGCTGCCTTTGCGACGAGACGCCGGAGAGAATTGCCCACAGCTATTGGCCTGATCCCTCCATCCTTTTTCTTTAGAGCACAGAGAGATGCTCCAAAAAAAGATAGGTCTTATGGACGCTGGTATGTTGCCAGCTAGACATGTGTTGGTGAATCTGGTTAGTTCCACCAAGAGGTTCTTTGCAATGTCACCCAGTGCAGGGTTGAGCATTTGCTTGAGGTGGTTGGGTTTTAGTCCTGTGAACCCACCTGCTGATCCTGTAGGGAAGGACATGGCTGCTTTATGGACCACAGATTCAGCCACCCAGAGAGGTTCTGCTCCGGTAGCCCCCACTTGTACAATGTCGTCCTCACGCGGAGCCCTGGGTGGGTGTTTCTCCCTTAGGGCTTGAGCTGTTGCGGCATCTCTGTCGGCAATTGAGTCCTCACTGGTGATGACTCGTATTGCGCCAATAGTGTTTCCTTCTTCTATTTTCTTGGTGACTGATGTTCTGATTTTTGATGTCTCGGATATGCCACTGTTGCTCTTCCTGCCGTGGGTGTTTCTCGCGCGAGTGGGAAGGCGCACCTGGTTGTCCTCCCTGGGAAAATCATTTATAGCTTTGATGACTGAGGCAGCTAAGGTTTTGTCTCTCCTTGCAGGGGTGGCTAGACATATGTTGCCAAACATTAGGAGGTTGTGCCATGCTTGGGTCGTTCCAGGAGAGTCGTTGACCTTTCTCAGGAGGGCAGATAATTTGGCTGCTGCATGGGGGCGGGCTGCTTTAGGGATGTGTTGCAAGGTTCTGGCCGATGTTGCTTTGATAGCTTCTAATAAATTTTCTGTGGGAATGAAGGTCTGGGAGGTGTTTTGCCTTACGGGCGGTGTGGGCTGTTGATTGGTGTTCTCCCTGGGAGGGCGCCCAGAACCCAAACACCTGGCTCCGTTGTGGTAATGAATGCGCACATTATCGTCACTCAACCGGATATAGCATACCCGGTCACACGTCTGACATCTACCTTGTCTACCCCTGTTTGATGGCTCATCTTGGCTTGGAGAAGCCTGGCTATCTGTTGGGAGCTGCGACATGGGCGGGCGCTGGGCTGGCGCTGGGCGGGCGCTGGGCGGGAAGGTGGACGGCGGGTGGAGACTGGAGGGTGGGCGGCGGTTGGAGGCTGGGGGGGTGATCAGTTGGCCGTGGCACTTACTACTCAGGTGAGTGGTAATACATATACCACCTCTATACAAAGTGTGGGTATACACCCACTACACAATATGTGGGTATACATTGGGTGGGTGGGTAGCGTAGACACACATGGGAGCCTCCCGGCTTCTATGGGCGGGTGGCAAGGTGGCCTCGTGGGTGGGGAGGCGACGTGGTGGGGTGGGTAGGAGGGGGAAGAGCAGGTACTTCCCGGCCTGGGCGCTGGGTGGGGGCGGGGGTCAGGGCGACACTAACACTGGTATAATTCCCCCGTATATCACTGCACAATAATGAATGAATCACACACTTGTAATCTGACTCACTGCACGTGTGATGTACTCACAATATGATAGATATGTTGCGCCAATTATCGCTGACAACGTAACTTGTTCAGCAAAACTTTCAAAAAAGAAAAACATAAAACACTGTTTGGCACACGCGTAACCCCCACCTCTCTCTCCTGACAACACAACACCCCTCACTCACCCCCCACCTCCCCTCACTATGGGAGGCCTGCAGGGTCCATCCTGGCCCCTCACTACAGCCTCCATGACTCCACACTGCCAACCCACCTGTTTTGATAAGTTTTCACATAGATGGTACACCGAAGGCACTTCCGGCCACTCCCTCGTCTGCTTGGTGTATTCACGGTGACTATGGTTGAGTCTTGGTACGGTGAGGCCAAGATGTCTCAGGGTAATGGCTGAGAAGGCAGCAGCTCCTCCGCCACACGTCCGTCCACTAGGCCTCTCCTTATTATATTCCACGTCCACTAGGCCTCTCCTTATATATATATATATATATATATATATATATATATATATATATATATATATATATATATATATATATATATATCGTACCTAGTAGCCAGAACGCACTTGTCAGCCTACTATGCAAGGCCCGATTTGCCTAATAAGCCAAGTTTTCATGAATTAATGATTTTTCGACTACCTAACCTACCTAACCTAACCTAACCTAACTTTTTCGGCTACCTAACCGAACCTAACCTATAAAGATAGGTTAGGTTAGGTTAGGTATGGTTGGTTAGGTTCGGTCACATATCTACGTTAATTTTAATTCAAATAAAAAAAATTTGACCACATACATAATGAAATGGGTAGCTTTATCATTTCATAAGAAAAAAATTAGAGAAAATATATTAATTCAGGAAAACTTGGCTTATTAGGCAAATCGGGCCATGCATAGTAGGCTGAGAAGTGCGTTCTGGCTACTAGGTACGACATATATATATATATATATATATATATATATATATATATATATATATATATATATATATATATATATATATATATATATATATATATATATATATATGTCGTACCTAGTAGCCAGAACTCACTTCTCAGCCTACTATTCAAGGCCCGATTTGCCTAATAAGCCAAGTTTTCCTGAATTAATATATTTACTATAATTTTTTTCTTATGAAATGATAAAGCAACCCTTTTCTCTATGTATGAGGTCAATTTTTTTTTATTTGAGTTAAAATTAACGTAGATATATGACCGAACCTAACCAACCCTACCTAACCTAACCTAACCAATATTTATAGGTAAGGTTAGGTTAGGTAGCCAAAAAAAGCTAGGTTAGGTTAGGTTAGGTAGGTTAGGTAGACGAAAAAACATTAATTCATGAAAACTTGGCTTATTAGGCAAATCGGGCCTTGAATAGTAGGCTGAGAAGTGTGTTCTGGCTATTAGGTACGACATATATATATATATATATATATATATATATATATATATATATATATATATATATATATATATATGTCGTACCTAGTAGCCAGAACTCACTTCTCAGCCTACTATTCAAGGCCAGATTTGCCTAGTAAGCCAAGTTTTCCTGAATTAATATATTTACTATAATTTTTTTCTTATGAAATGATAAAGCAACCCTTTTCTCTATGTATGAGGTCAATTTTATTTTATTGGAGTTAAAATTAACGTAGATATATGACCGAACCTAACCAACCCTACCTAACCTAACCTAACCTATATTTATAGGTAAGGTTAGGTTAGGTAGCCAAAAAAAGCTAGGTTAGGTTAGGTTAGGTAGGTTAGGTAGACGAAAAAACATTAATTCATGAAAACTTGGCTTATTAGGCAAATCGGGCCTTGAATAGTACGCTGAGAAGTGCGTTCTGGCTATTAGGTACGACATATATATATATATATATATATATATATATATATATATATATATATATATATATATATATATATATATATATATATATATAGCAACTAGATATATATCTGGCTACTAGGTCGTACCTAGTAGCCAGAACGCACTTCTCAGCCTACTATGCAAGGCTCGATTTGCCTAATAAGCCAAGTTTTCCTGAATTAATATGTTTTCTCTATTTTTTTTCTTATGAAATGATACAGCTACCCATTTCATTATGTATGAGGTCAATTTTTTTTCATTGGAGTTAAAATTAACGTTGATATATGACCGAACCTAACCAACCCTACCTAACCTAACCTAACCTATCTTTATAGGTTAGGTTAGGTTAGGTATCCGAAAAAGTTAGGTTAGGTTAGGTTAGGTAGGTTAGGTAGTTGAAAAATCATTAATTCATGAAAACTTGGCTTATTAGACAAATCGGGCCTTGCATAGTAGGCTGAGAAGTGCGTTCTGGCTACTAGGTACGACATTTATATATATATATATATATATATATATATATATATATATATATATATATATATATATGTCGTACCTAGTAGCCAGAACGCACTTCTTGGCCTACTATGCAAGGCCCGATTTGCCTAATAAGCCAAGTTTGCATGAATTAATTATTTTTCGACTACCTAACCTACCTAACCTAACCTAACCTAACTTTTTCGGCTACCATACTTAACCTAACCTAAAGAGATAGGTTAGGTTAGGTTAGGTAGGGTTGGTTAGGTTCGGTCATATATCTATGTTAATTTTAACTCCAATAAAAAAAATTGACCTCATACATAATGAAATGGGTAGCTTTATCATTTCATAAGAAAAAAATTAGAGAAAATATATTAATTCTGGAAAACTTGGCTTATTAGGCAAATCGGACCTTGCATAATAGGCCGAGAAGTGCGTTCTGGCTACTAGGTACGACATATATATATATATATATATATATATATATATATATATATATATATATATATATATATATATATATATACATATATATATATATACATATATATATATATATATATATATATACATATATATATATATATATATATATATTGTGACGATAATCTCCTTCAAGAGATTGAGCCTGCTCTTCCCTCCAAAATTACGTCTTCACAATTATATATAAAAAGACTATGGAAGAAATGTCCAACAACGACAACAACACCAGCAAGGCTTGCAAGGGTGAGCAGAAACGTATGCAGCCCGCCACCTGTTCGGACCCAAATCACCAAACTACCCATTGATCGCTACGGCTCCGCTGATTGGTCGCCGTTCTGGCTGCACCTGCACTCGCCCCCCAATACTACCCGATGTCTGGGGTCGCCCCAACATCAGTCTTCAGAATGTTCCGTGCTTTCGTAGCCAGCACACCTCCCAGCTAGACTCTAGAGTGTACTGAGAGAGGTGGTGGCTTTAAGCCAATATTCCAGCACCTCCCACTTACTGTTGTATTGCACTTCTTGTTATTTTGCCTTAACGTAACTTTTCATTTTGTCATTTAAGAATTCTTATTATTTTGATTCATTGATTTTATTATAAGAATTTGTTTGTGCATTATTTTCATGTTTTGATTTATTTAACGTCATTAAAATTTCATTGTTAAAGTTTTACTTGTGTTTTGTGTGTCTTCTCCTTACCTTACCACAGACGAAGTTCCAGTTTTTCTATTTTTTTTTATAACTATGTGACGAGGCCATACCCCTAGCCTTAAACAGCCGAACACCAACGCGTTACCGTCACAATATATATATATATATATATATATATATATATATATGTCGTACCTAATAGCCAGAACGCACTTCTCAGCCTACTATTCAAGGCCCGATTTGCCTAATAAGCCAAGTTTTCATGAATTAATGTTTTTTCGTCTACCTAACCTACCTAACCTAACCTAACCTAGCTTTTTTTGGCTACCTAACCTAACCTTACCTATAAATATAGGTTAGGTTAGGTTAGGTAGGGTTGGTTAGGTTCGGTCATATATCTACGTTAATTTTAACTCCAATAAAAAAAAATTGACCTCATACATAGAGAAAAGGGTTGCTTTATCATTTCATAAGAAAAAAATTATAGTAAATATATTAATTCAGGAAAACTTGGCTTATTAGGCAAATCGGGCCTTGAATAGTTGGCTGAGAAGTGAGTTCTGGCTACTAGGTACGACATATATATATATATATATATATATATATATATATATATAAATATGTATATATATTATTAAATATGACCGAAAAAGTAAGATTAATAATTCTAACACGAATTTTCTCAATCTTTCGTACATTACGGTTCACTGTTGGAGGTAAATCAAAAATCAATTCTCCAAAATTCATTTTTATTTCTAGTCTGATGCGACACGGGCGCGTTTCATAAAACTTATTACATTTTCAAAGACTTTAGTTCACAAATACACAACTGAATAGAACTTACGTATCTCCGATTTTATATCTACATTTGAGTGAGGTGGAAGGGGTGAGGTGGCATTAACACAAGACAGAACAAAGTGTGGTATTAATAGGGTATTAATTTCATCAACACAAGACAGAACAAGAGTATTAATAGGGTATTAATTTCATCAACACAAGACAGAACACGAAACAATGGATATTGAATAGAAGTGTTTTTAGAAAGCCTATTGGTCCATATTTCTTGATGCTTCTATATTGGAGCGGAGTCTTGAGGTGGGTAGAATATAGTTGTGCAATAATTGGCTGTTGATTGCTGGTGTTGACTTCTTGATGTGTAGTGCCTCGCAAACGTCAAGCCGCCTGCTATCGCTGTATCTATCGATGATTTCTGTGTTGTTTACTAGGATTTCTCTGGCGATGGTTTGGTTGTGGGAAGAGATTATATGTTCCTTAATGGAGCCCTGTTGCTTATGCATCGTTAAACGCCTAGAAAGAGATGTTGTTGTCTTGCCTATATTCTGTTTTTTTTGAGCTTACAGTCCCCAAGTGGGCATTTGAAGGCATAGACGACGTTAGTCTCTTTTAAAGCGTTCTGTTTTGTGTCTGGAGAGTCTGGTAACCCACTTCGGCCAATCCTGGTAACCCACTTCGGCCAATCATTAGCCAGATACCCACACCCACGTACAGACTGGCGAAGCGACTCAACGGCCTGCTGACTCCTTATGTTCCTTGCGCCTTCAGCCTGAAGTCTCCAAAGGAATTTGTTGACTTACTGCGGGGCACACGGGCCACAGGGATAAGAGCCTCGTTGGACGTAGAATCGCTGTTTACCAACGTACCTGTGGACGAGACTATCGGAATGATAGCCGACAGAGTGTATCGTGATCCAGCCTGTACTCCTCTTGACATACCAGAAAGTATTCTGAGGAAACTACTCCAAGCTTGTACTAAAGAGGCACCCTTCTTGAGCCCGGATGGGCACATGTATAAGCAAGTAGATGGGGTCGCCATGGGTTCTCCCCTAGGTGTCCTGTTTGCAAACTTCTACATGGGTACCATCGAGCAAAAAGTCTTAGTCGACATGAACTTGAAACCGGCCATATACTGCAGGTATGTTGACGACATTTTTACACAGGTACCTGATGTCAGACATCTGCAGGAGCTGAAGGAGGCATTTGAGCAGAGTTCCGTGCTGCGTTTCACTTACGAGATGGAAAAGGATCGGAAGCTGCCCTTTCTAGATGTAACAGTCATGGAAAAGGGCGGAGGTTTCCACACTGCAGTCTACACTAAGGAAACAAACATAGGAATGTGCCTAAATGCCAACAGCGACTGCCCAGACAGGTACAAAAGGAGTGTTGTTAACGCATATGTCGACCGTGCTCTCAGCCACAGCTCAGAATGGAAGCAAGTCGACGAAGAACTCTGTAGGGTAAGGCAGGTCCTAGTCAATAACGGCTTCTCCAATGGTTACGTCGAAGACATCATAAGAAGGAAAGTGAAAAGCCATGCAACCTCTGAAGAGACAACTAACACAACACCTATACCCCCTATTAGACTATTTTACAGGAACTTCTTTTCCACAGCTCATAAAACAGAGGAAAGGGTCCTGAAAGATATTGTTAATAGAAACGTTATCCCTACAGACAAAAATCAGAGGATACAACTGACGATTTACTATAAAACCAGAAAAACGGCCAGCCTACTCATGAGAAACTCTCCAGACACAAAACAGAACGCTTTAAAAGAGACTAACGTCATCTATGCCTTCAAATGCCCACTTGGGGACTGTAAGCTCCAAAAAACCCAGTATATAGGCAAGACAACAACATCTCTTTCTAGGCGTTTAACGATGCATAAGCAACAGGGCTCCATTAAGGAACATATAATCTCTTCCCACAACCAAACCATCGCCAGAGAAATCCTAGTAAACAACACAGAAATCATCGATAGATACAGCGATAGCAGGCGGCTTGACGTTTGCGAGGCACTACACATCAAGAAGTCAACACCAGCAATCAACAGCCAATTATTGCACAACTATATTCTACCCACCTCAAGACTCCGCTCCAATATAGAAGCATCAAGAAATATGGACCAATAGGCTTTCTACAAACACTTCTATTCAATACCCATTGTTTGTGTTCTGTCTTGTGTTGATACTTTTAATACCCTATTAATATCCCCTCTTGTTCTGTCTTGTGTTAATGCCACATCACCCCTCCCACCTCACTCAAATGTAGATATAAAATCGGAGATACGTAAGTTCTATTCAGTTGTGTATTTGTGAACTAAAGTCTTTGAAAATGTAATAAGTTTTACGAAACGCGCCCGTGTCGCGTCAGACTAGAAATAAAAATGAATTTTGGAGAATTAATTTTTGATTTACCTCCAACAGTGAAGCGTAATGTACGAAAGATTGAGAAAATTCGTGTTAGAATTATTAATCTTACTTTTTCGGTCATATTTAATAATATATATATATATATATATATATATATATATATATATATATATATATATATATATATATATATATATATATATATATATACATATGAAGCACAACTTGCCTAAACACACAAACACACAAGTGAAGTTATACAACTTTAGAACACTTTCCCACCAGGAGTCTCAAACCCTTGCCAGCACAGAAGCCTTACAACAACTGGCATAACAGGTACGCCTTTAACCCACTGCACGACGCTCAGACCCTTAAAAGAGATGGTAATTTCGGGGTATTTAAACCCCCCAAAGATCACCACCTCCCAAGAGCAACTAGAGCTAGTGAGGGGTCACGCACGTTTTCCATCAAGTCCCTGTTAATATGGGAGAACTCTGTGTCTATGCTTGATGTACATCTTGCCTAAACACGCAAGTGAAGTTATGCAACTTTAGAACACTTTCCCACTAGGAGACTCGAACCCTTGCCAGCACAGAAGCCTTACAGATACTGGCATAACAGGTACGCCTGTTATGCCAGAGCCACAGCAACCTTCCCCCTGCCTTCCAGTCCTCCCCCACCATTTTCCCTACCCTCATCCTCCGAACCATTCCTCACTCCCCCGTTTTCTCGTCCTCCCCCCACCATTTGCCCCCTCCCCAGTCCCTTTGTCCTCCCCGCCATCCCAAACTACACTGTCCCCTCATCCTCCCCACCATCTCCTACTTCTCCCTCCCCTTGTCCTCCCTACCATTCCCCCTCCCCCTTCCCCTCGTCCTCCCTACCATTCCCCCCCTCCCCCTTCCCCTCGTCCTCCCTACCATCTCCTACTTCTCCGTCCCCTTGTCCTCCCTACCATTCCCCCCCTCCCCCTTCCCCTCGTCCTCCCTACCATCTCCTACTTCTCAGTCCCCTTGTCCTCCCTACCATTCCCCCCTCCCCCTTCCCCTCGTCCTCCCTACCATCTCCTACTTCTCAGTCCCCTTGTCCTCCCTACCATTCCCCCTCCCCCTTCCTCTCGTCCTCCCTACCATCTCCCACTTCCTTGTCCCCATCTCCTCCCCCGCCAATTTCCATTCCCCCTGTCTCCTCGTCACCACCATCCCCCACTCCCATCCCCTCGTCCTCCCCACCATTCTCCACTCCCTCGTTTGATGCATTCCCAAATGATCTGATGTTTCCGTCACTGAAATATAAGAAAAACAATTAAGAAACGAAATGAAAAAATGAAAAAAAAAAATATACACACAAAATGAACGGTATGGTAAACAACAAAGCTCAATTCCAATGCAATGTCATAATGAAAATAAATCGAAATCTATGATAATTCAATTTATCAATGAAATCGGAAACACTGAAATGGAATCAAAACATATTTAGTATAGTGTAAGTTGCTCGTACGTGCAACAGATGACGCACTTTTTTTGTTTAAATCATGTTTTTACCTGTCACAGGTGTGACATCTATACTTATACTCACGAAATGATTATACTTATTATACTTATACTCACGAAATTCCAACGCAATGTCATAAAAAATAATTAAATCAAAATTAAAATAAATCAAAATGTATGAAAATTTAATTTGTCAATGCAATCGAAAACACTGAAATGGAATCATACCATATTTAGTATACCGTATGTGGCTCTAATGCGCAACAGATGGCGCTGTTTCTTAAAAAAAAAAAAATTTTACCTGTCACAGATGAGGCATCTATACTTATACTTACAAAATGAACAGTATGGTAAACAACACAGCTCAATTCCAACACAATGTCACACAAAATAATTCAGTGAAAATTTAAATAAATTGAAGTCTATGAAAATTAAATTTATCAATGCAATTGAAACATTGAAATGGAATTCATAACATATTTAGTATAGCGTGTGTGTTGTTATTACATGCAACAGATTGCGCTGTTTAAAAAAAAAATATGCTTTTACCTGTCACAGGTGTGGCATTTACATAGTAGGTATATAAAAACACGCGCACATTCAAATTGAACGTTGTGTCAGAATTTCAAAGCAATTGGTGAAGAACTTTGCGAGATTACAGCGAGTGTTGCACTTACAACCAACAGATGGCGCTGTTTTAAAAAAAAAAACATGTTTTTTCCTGTCACAGGTGAGGCCTGTATATAGTAGGAATATAAAAACACGCGACTATTCGAATGGAACGTCGTGTTAAAATTTCAAAGCAATCGGTAAAGAGGTTATGAAGAGTTCTCTCACATGAAAAACACAGTTTAAAAAAAAAAAAAAAATTTGTTTTTTCATTCACAGACGTGACATCAATATAGTATGCATATAAAAACCAGCTCGGATGCGAATGGAACATTGTGTGAAAATTTCAAAGCAATCGGCGAAGAACTTTCGGAGATTTGCGATTTTGAACTAATGAATATTTCCATATATATATATATGTGTGGTTTCCTCCGAGGCTATGGGTCCCTCTTCTTCCAGCCAGAGGTGGTACTCCCTTCCATATTTAAAAATATATATATATATATATATATATATATATATATATATATATATATATATATATATATATATATATATATATGTATTATATATATATATATATATATATATATATATATATATATATATATATATATATATATATATATATATATATATATATATATATATAATTATTGTAGTGTGGGTTGGTGGTGGTGTCGTTGTTGATCCTTCTTTCTGGACAACCCAACCCACAACTCGGTGGAGTGTTTATGCTTTACCAGGAGATCACCCTTGGCGCTTCTGGCTCTTGGAGAGGGGCTCAACGTCACACGTTTAGGAGATGCAGCTCCAATACTTAGCCTCGTTGTCAAGTGCACACACCCACTCGAGCCGCTGTGACTCCCCACTCTCTCCTTACGTGATATGATCTCCTCAATCCCCTTTGACTTACTAGTTTTCTGTTCTACCCTGTCCACAGCAGTGGTTCTTGGTTCTTTCTCTCTCTCCTTTACTATTTCCTGGGAAGCCTCACTAGGACAAGGGCAAACACCAGCAAATTTGAATACATTTACTGGACGAAGCACATACACAATACATTCACACATATAATAATAATGAATCCTACACTCTATACTATTTCAGTCAGGTTGCACTCCAACAACATCAGAACTCTATCCTCAGCTTATCAAGTGGTATCCTATCTCCTGGTTCACCACCTAATATTACCAACCTCCTCAAGTAGGTCAAGTCCTATAATACAATGTTGCACTATCAGCAAGAGAACATATATATCTATAAACATGTACACGGAAAATCAGCGTATGAATGCAATAACATATATATATCAGTATAAGTGTTCCTTGATACACAACAATGGTCAATCGATCACCCTGTCAGTCCTAGAACACATACAACTGTAGGTAATCCAGCCTACGACTGTAACTCTATACTTCAGTACAAACACCTTGGTACAAAAATGGCAAACTATCACTCGCCTTTCACTGTGTCTTACACGCTAAAGACAAACACTCTATCAACTCCCTACAAGTGATCATTTAGAACGTCCCTTCCACATCTGGAAGTTCACTACCCTGATATCTTCAGGTTCTTCCGGGCTTAACTACCTGGATCCTCTGCGGCTCCTCCAGGCTGCTACACCATGAAGTTTTCCTTGGGTAACTATGGTGATTTACTACCTCTACTAGAGTCCTCCACAGCTCTCCTGGCTGCTACACCATGAAGTTCTCTCGAGCAACTATGGTGCTTCACCACCTCTACAGAAGCTCGTGACACTCTTCTTCACTGCTACTCCTCACAGCTCGAGGTCCTCTCCTCCACAACCTTGGAGTCGCATCAACTACTCCCTCTATGCTGGCTTCGAAGTTCTCAGCAACTTCTTCCCCAAAGACAAACCTGCAACCCATCGACACTCAATAAAAATGTTTCCCCTTAAACACATAAAAATAACCACACAACATGTTTGCCTCCTACATCCATCTTCTCTCTACATACTGTGAGAGTGGACTCCCCCGTTTTGGGCGGGTCCATGCTCCGCCTCGCCTGGGGGGCCTCACTCACTCTGGGAGGGTCCTCCGCCACCAGGAGCTGGGCTCCGTCAGTTGGCTTCAGGCGGTCGATGGGAGAGGACACGCTGCTCGTCCCTCCAGCTGTCTCTCTCATCTCTGTCCTCTCATTTAGGCTTCCTGCTTTACCAAAACATTTCTAACTTATAAATAAACATTGCTACTGTCGCTGGGCACACGACCAACTACAAGCAATCACTATGAACTGGCTTAAATCGTGCTTACCACAGATTGTCTGGTCGAGGGCGATCCTCCCTCTGACTGAGGCTGGTCAGGGCGCTCCCACGGCCCACGATAATGTCTCTGGGCGGCTTAATAAACACTCCTCGCCGTCCAGGACTTGAGAAAACAACGTTCCCAGCTCGATTCTACAGCTGGCACGTTTGCACACTTCTCTCTTGGAGATATATCACTAGGGGTTCCTTTCTGACGGGAGCTCAAAAGGAGCGCGGCTTTCCCCTGCGATGTTTGGCCTCAAGTGAGGGTCAAAGCTCTACAGAAGCGAGCCTCACACCTACAGCAAATTATCCACATCTCCTAACCAGTCATTTATTTGTTTACTTATTCACTGCCCATAATCTTAAACTCCGTTTAAAATTTACCCAATTATTTTTACATATGAATCTTCATGTCTGTACTTCCGACCTCCTAGTCAGGTCAGGCTTGATAGAATAATTCTCAAAGGGGAGACTCGTTTTTTGGCTACCTGGGATCATACCACTCCCTCCCCCTTGTTTTTGAGAATTATTCTAGTAGCTATGCTCGAGATAACGCATTAGCTACTACATTGTCTCGCCCACTTATGTGCGTTATCACCAGGTCATACTCTTGGAGCAATAAAAACCATCTGGTTAACCTCTGGTTTGCATTCTTCATTTTCCTCAGGAAAACTAGGGGATTATGGTCTGTATACACTGTCATTGTGTGTCCTCCCCATTCACATACACTTCAAAATGTTTCATTGCCATCACCAGGGCCAAAGTCTCTTTCTCGACTGTACTGTACGACCTCTGGGGCTTAACGAACTTCTTCGAGAAGAAGGACACGGGGTGGTAAATTCCATCATTCTGTTGTGTCAGTACAGCTCCAGCCCCTATATCACTGGCATCTACAAATAACGTAAACGGCGCTCTAAAATCTGGCGACACTAGTACAGGCGCCTCGGTCAACAGTCTTCTGGTCTTTTCAAACGCTTTTTAAAGTTCCATTCCACTCCCACTTCTTGCTCTTTGATAGCAAACTCATCATAGGAGCGGCTACGGTGGAGAAATTTTCACAGAACTTCCGGTAATATTCAATCATAATTTGCAATATCTGACTCACAACTCACTAGAAACATGATCTTCTCACAAACGATTTGACTTCTATGGCACCTCTTGGCTAGGCTGTCCTCCTTGGACGCCTGCACTCCATAGGTCCACTCTACTTATTGTTTCCACCCTCCATTTCCTCGTCTTCTTCTCTTCACGTCCAGAGTCAGACATCTACTGTCTGTGCCTCCTCTGTCGTTTTCACACTTCCATCTATTGCCATTATACTTTCGTCTCCTGTCATCATACTTCACTCCCTCGTCTTCACCGACGATCCTCACTTTCGTCTCCTCATATATCCAAGACCTCCTCCTGTTTGACTTCCATCGAGTCCTCGGCTTTCTTCTATTCCTCCATGCTTGTATCATCATCCTCTTCCCACACTTTTCACCTCTATACCACTCCCTTTCTTTTCCTTCAACTCTTCTTCGTTCCCTAAAAGTTTCTTCGAGCACTGTACTACACCCAACAGCACCCGATCGTACATGTCGCTTTACCTCTCCTAGAGTGCTCATAAGTGTCTCTCCACACATACTGTCTCTTCTCCTTTCATTTTCTCGGCTATCACTTTTCTTCACTATCTTTCCTCCCCGTTTTCTGTGAAATATGTCAACTCCTGACATCTCAAACAACTTAACTCCACTATCCATGCGCCTCTGTGCTCGTGGACAACTTGACGCTCTACTCCCTTCCTCAGTATGTCCACATCCTCATTTCTACTCAGCACAGTTGTATTCGCCTTCCGACTCTTAATTTCAGCGGGCTGGGCTCTACTCAGGTCCGCTCTCTTCACATGATTCTTCTTTGGCTGGATCATCTTCACTTTTGACCTCACCGAGACTTCATTTTCCTGGGCTGGACCTTCATCAAACAGCCACGCTATATCTACGTCGATATCTTCTACCGGTTGAATCGACACTGTCTCATCTTCTCCAGTGTCTTCCTCGTCGGTCACCTCTGCCTTTATCACTACCGAGACAGGGTTTTCAATGGCTTGGCGGTCTCCTGACTCATCCCCTCGGATGTCAGTCAGGTTCACACTCTCAGGTGTCCCACCCGTGCCATGGCCTTCTGGGCACTCCTCTGGCACAGTCTCCACTATGACTCTTGGCAACACCTTTGTCCCGCACAAGTCATTCCCCAGGATTACTTGGACTCCTGGAATAGGTATGTCGGGGCACACTCCCAACATCACCTCTGCCGACACATATTCCGACCTTAGCTGGACAGTGCATACGGGCATGTCACTCTCAGACAATAACCCATATACTTTTATCTTACTGCTGCCAGCTAACCGTCGATCATTCCCAATCAGGCTCCTCGTAATCAAGCTCTGATTAGCTCCGGTATCTCTTAAGATACCAACTTTTACTTCAGGTTGGCCTCCTATACTGATCCAACCTTCACTAATGAACGGCCTATACCTCTCGTTCACTAAGTTCACCTTCTGTGGTTTGTCTTGGAACACCTTAGCATATTTAGTACGGAGGTCACACATGGCCAGGGTCACAACTCTTTTGCCCTGCCGACAGTCTCGCATCACGTGACCCAATCCGTTACATTGGTAACATCTCATCTGGGAAAAGTCTCTTCTATATGTACCAGAGCGGCTCTGACTTGTGCACTCGAATGAGAGTTCCTCGGGCCAGGCACACTACCTGCACCCTGTGGGGCTTTACTGGACTCTTGATTTCCTGGATAACGATTAGTTTCTCGTTTAGCTCCTCCATCCTCACTTTCGGACGAAGTGCGCGACCTACTCTTATGAGTTTTAGGGTACTTACGTTATCTGCCCATTTATCAAAATTCTTCTCACCCCAGACTCTTCTGGGTCTTTCATAATTTCTTCCTCCCCAGACTTCACTGGGTCTGCCATTGCTGCGTCTCACCTCGCTTCTCACTCTGTTCTCCCTCAAGCTCTTGTACGCTTCAGTAATCGTATCCGCCCTATCTGCGGCATCTTTCACATCCTTTACCCCTGCTTCTTGGATCTTGAACTTTATTTCGGGATGCATCATTTCCAAGAACTTCTCCATGACCATCAGTTGCTTCAGGTCAGCGTAAGATCCAACTCCAGCAGCCTCAATCCACTTCTGGAATCGTCTTTCCAGATCCCTTGCTGTCTCAGCAAAGGTACATGCTCCAACTTTGATCATTTCTCTGAAGCGCTTCCTATAAGCCTCTGGGGTTAACTGAAACGAGCGCAATATGCTGCTCTTTACCGTGGCATAATCCTGGCACTCTTCCAGTGACAATTGGGTGTATGCCTCCCTGGCTGCACTGGTAAATCTTAACTGGACCAGCTGGGCCCATTCTTCCCGTGGCCACTCCTTGATGCTGGCTACTTTCTCAAAATGCTCGAAAAAGCTCTCTGGCTCTTCGGTAACAAATAAGGGAATGTCCTTCTTCCTAACCCTAACATCTGGTGAGTGTGATTCCTGGGTGATGCTCTCTGGCAACCCATGTTCAATCCTTTGCTCAGCCAAGGTTCTGTTCGCTTCTATCTGCATTTGTTTTGTTTTCTCTTTTTCTTTTTCGACCTGGGCTTTTTCTTTTTTTTGTTCCAACTCCAGTTCCTTTATTCTGGTTTTCTCTTTTTCTACTTCCAGTCTGGTTTTTTCCTTTTTCATTCTCGGCTTAATTTTTCATCTGGAGTTCTAATTTCATCTTTTCCAGCTGGAACTGTCTCTCCTTGTCCTCACGCTGCATCTGGAACTCTAACTGGAATCTCTTCAAGCTCCTATTCCGGCTACTCCTGCTACTGCGGCTACTCTTGCTGCTCCTACTCGATCCCTGGGATCTCACTTCATCCTGCCCATCATCCTCCTTTCCACTTTCAGCTCCTTTTTGGGCTCCTCGCTCTGCCGCTTCACTTTTGGCTCTTAACTGCCTCAGGATCTTATCCTTCATCCCAGCTACTTTAGATGCTTTCAACCTAATGCCACATTTTTCTGCTATTTGTTTCAATTGATCCCTCGTGCAACCTTCCAAGTCCTCAGGCTTGCCTGACTCCACAAACGCTTGTACCTTATCCATCTTGTCCTGTGAGTCTTCCCAAGAGAGAGAATATTCACCTGCGGTCACACAGTTTATTTGTTTCAACAAGGGGTGTACCAATCCACTCTTGGACAGGGTGTGGGTGTGTCAGTTCACTCTCCCAGACACAGGCCCCCAATTTATTGTAGTGTGGGTTGGTGGTGTTGTCGTTGTTGATCCTTCTTTCTGGACAACCCAACCCACAACTCGGTGGAGTGTTTATACTTTACCAGGAGATCACCCTGGGCGCTTCTGGCTCTTGGAGAGGGGCTCAACGTCACACGTTTAGGAGATGCAGCTCCAATACTTAGCCTCGTTGTCAAGTGCACACACCCACTCAAGCCGCTGTGACTCCCCACTCTCTCCTTAGGTGATTTGATCTCCTCAATCCCCTTTGACTTACTAGTTTTCTGTTCTACCCTGTCCACAGCAGTGGTTCTTGGTTCTTTCTCTCTCTCCTTTACTATTTCCAGGGAAGCCTCACTAGGACAAGGGCAAACACCAGCAAATTTGAATAAATTTACTGGACAAAGCACATACACAATACATTCACACATATAATAATAAGGAATCCTACACTCTATACTATTTCAGTCAGGTTGCACTCCAACAACATCAGAACTCTATCCTCAGTTTATCAAGTGGTTCTTGATAATTATCAAGATTATTTATTATTATAATTATCAGCTTATTCAAGTGCTTATCAAGATATATATATCTATAAACATGTACACGGAAAATCAGCGTATGAATGCAATAACATATATATATCAGTATAAGTGTTCCTTGATACACAACAATGGTCAATCGATCACCCTATCAGTCCTAGAACACATACAACTGTAGGTAATCCAGCCTACGACTGTAACTCTATACTTCAGTAAAAACACCTTGGTACAAAAATGACAAACTATCACTCGCCTTTCACTGCGTCTTACACGCTACAAACAAACACAGACAAACACTCAATCAACTCCCTACAAGTGATCATTTAGAACTTCCCTTCCACATCTGGAAGTTCACTACCCTGATATCTTTAGGTTCTTCCGGGCTTAACTACCTGGATCCTCTGCAGCTCCTCCAGGCTGCTACACCATGAAGTTTTCCTTGGGTAACTATGGTGATTTACTACCTCTACTAGAGTCCTCCACAGCTCTCCCGGCTGCTGCACCATGAAGTTCTCTCGAGCAACTATGGTGCTTCACCACCTCTACAGAAGCACGTGACACTCCTCTTCACTGCTACTCCTCACAGCTCGAGGTCATCTGCTCCACTACCTTGGAGTCGCATCAACTACTCCCTCTGTGCTGGCTTCGAAGTTCTCAGCAACTTCTTCCCCAAAGACAAACCTGCAACCCATCGACACTCCAATAAAAATGTTTCCCCTTAAACACATAAACAAAAATAACCACACAACATGTTTGCCTCCTACATCCATCTTCTCTCTACATACTGTGAGAGTGGACTCCCCCATTTTGGGAGGGTCCATGCTCCGCCTCGCCCGGCGGGCCTCACTCACTCTGGGAGGGTCCTCCGCCACCAGGAGCTGGGCTCCGTCAGTTGGCTTCAGGCGGTCGATGGGAGAGGACACGCTGCTCGTCCCTCCAGTTGTCTCTCTCTTCTCCGTCCTCTCATTTAGGCTTCCTGCTTTACCAAAACATTTCTAACTTATAAATAAACATTGCTACTGTCGCTGGGCACACGACCAACTACAAGCAATCACTATGAACTGGCTTAAATCGTGCTTACCACAGATTGTCTGGTCGAGGGCGATCCTCCCTCTGAGGCTGATCAGGGCGCTCCCACGGCCCACGATAATGTCTCTGGGCGGCTTAGTAAACACTCCTCGCCGTCCTGGACTTGAGACCACAACGTTCCCAGCTCGATTCTACAGCTGGCACGTCTGCACACTTCTCCTCTCTTGGAGATATTTCACTAGGGGTTCCTTTCTGACGGGAGCTCAAACGGAGCGCGGCTTTCCCCTTCGATGTTTGGCCTCAAGTGAGGGTCAAAGCCCTCCAGAAGCGAGCCTCATGCCTCGAGCAAATTATCCACATCTCCTAACCAGTCATTTATCTGTTTTCATATTCACTGCCCATAATCTTAAACTCCGTGTAAAATTTACCAAATTATTTTTACATATGAATCTTCATGTCTGTACTTCTGACCTCCTAGTCAGGTCAGGCTTGGTAGAATAATTCCCAAAGGGCAGACTCGTTTTTCGGCTACCTGGGATTATAACAAAATATATATATATATATATATATATATATATATATATATATATATATATATATATATATATATATATATATATATATATATATATATATATTAGTATATTTTGGTAGCAGTCTTTCCTGTAGACATATATTATTAAATATGACCGAAAAAGTAAGATTAATAATTCTAACACGAATTTTCTCAATCTTTCGTACATTACGCTTCACTGTTGGAGGTAAATCAAAAATCAATTCTCCAAAATTCATTTTTATTTCTAGTCTGACGCGACACGGGCGCGTTTCGTAAAACTTATTACATTTTCAAAGACTTTAGTTCACAAATACACAACTGATTAGAACTTACGTATCTCCGATTTTATATCTACATTTGAGTGAGGTGGGAGGGGTGATGTGGCATTAACACAAGACAGAACAAGAGGGGATATTAATAGGGTATTAAAAGTATCAACACAAGACAGAACACAAACAATGGGTATTGAATAGAAGTGTTTGTAGAAAGCCTATTGGTCCATATTTCTTGATGCTTCTATATTGGAGCGGAGTCTTGAGGTGGGTAGAATATATTTGTGCAATAATTGGCTGTTGATTGCTGGTGTTGACTTCTTGATGTGTAGTGCCTCGCAAACGTCAAGCCGCCTGCTATCGCTGTATCTATCAATGATTTCTGTGTTGTTTACTAGGATTTCTCTGGCGATGGTTTGGTTGTGGGAAGAGATTATATGTTCCTTAATGGAGCCCTGTTGCTTATGCATCGTTAAACGCCTAGAAAGAGATGTTGTTGTCTTGCCTATATACTGGGTTTTTTGGAGCTTACAGTCCCCAAGTGGGCATTTGAAGGCATAGACGACGTTAGTCTCTTTTAAAGCGTTCTGTTTTGTGTCTGGAGAGTTTCTCATGAGAAGGCTGGCCGTTTTTCTGGTTTTATAGTAAATCGTCAGTTGTATCCTCTGATTTTTGTCTGTAGGGATAACGTTTCTATTAACAATATCTTTCAGGACCCTTTCCTTCGTTTTATGAGCTGTGGAAAAGAAGTTCCTGTAAAATAGTCTAATAGGGGGTATAGGTGTTGTGTTAGTTGTCTCTTCAGAGGTTGCATGGCTTTTCACTTTCCTTCTTATGATGTCTTCGATGAAACCATTGGAGAAGCCGTTATTGACTAGGACCTGCCTTACCCTACAGAGTTCTTCGTCGACTTGCTTCCATTCTGAGCTGTGGCTGAGAGCACGGTCGACATATGCGTTAACAACACTCCTCTTGTACCTGTCAGGGCAGTCGCTGTTGGCATTTAGGCACATTCCTATGTTTGTTTCCTTAGTGTAGACTGCAGTGTGGAAACCTCCGCCCTTTTCCATGACTGTTACATCTAGAAAGGGCAGCTTCCCATCCTTTTCCATCTCGTAAGTGAAACGCAGCACGGAACTCTGCTCAAATGCCTCCTTCAGCTCCTGCAGATGTCTGACATCAGGTACCTGTGTAAAAATGTCGTCAACATACCTGCAGTATATGGCCGGTCTCAAGTTCAAACTTGAACAAGCCCTGACAGGTACAAGAGGAGTGTTATTAACGCATATGTCGACCGTGCTCTCAGCCACAGCTCAGAATGGAAGCAAGTCGACGAAGAACTCTGTAGGGTAAGGCAGGTCCTAGTCAATAACGGCTTCTCCAATGGTTTCATCGAAGACATCATAAGAAGGAAAGTGAAAAGCCATGCAACCTCTGAAGAGACAACTAACACAACACCTATACCCCCTATTAGACTATTTTACAGGAACTTCTTTTCCACAGCTCATAAAACGGAGGAAAGGGTCCTGAAAGATATTGTTAATAGAAACGTTATCCCTACAGACAAAAATCAGAGGATACAACTGACGATTTACTATAAAACCAGAAAAACGGCTAGCCTTCTCTTGAGAAACTCTCCAGACACAAAACAGAACGCTTTAAAAGAGACTAACGTCGTCTATGCCTTCAAATGCCCACTTGGGGACTGTAAGCTCCAAAAAACCCAGTATATAGGCAAGACAACAACATCTCTTTCTAGGCGTTTAACGATGCATAAGCAACAGGGCTCCATTAAGGAACATATAATCTCTTCCCACAACCAAACCATCGCCAGAGAAATCCTAGTAAACAACACAGAAATCATCGATAGATACAGCGATAGCAGGCGGCTTGACGTTTGCGAGGCACTACACATCAAGAAGTCAACACCAGCAATCAACAGCCAATTATTGCACAACTATATTCTACCCACCTCAAGACTCCGCTCCAATATAGAAGCATCAAGAAATATGGACCAATAGGCTTTCTACAAACACTTCTATTCAATACCCATTGTTTGTGTTCTGTCTTGTGTTGATACTTTTAATACCCTATTAATATCCCCTCTTGTTCTGTCTTGTGTTAATGCCACATCACCCCTCCCACCTCACTAAAATGTAGATATAAATCGGAGATACGTAAGTTCTAATTAGTTGTGTATTTGTGAACTAAAGTCTTTGAAAATGTAATAAGTTTTACGAAACGCGCCCGTGTCGCGTCAGACTAGAAATAAAAATGAATTTTGGAGAATTGATTTTTGATTTACCTCCAACAGTGAAGCGTAATGTACGAAAGATTGAGAAAATTCGTGTTAGAATTATTAATCTTACTTTTTCGGTCATATTTAATAATATATATATATATATATATATATATATATATATATATATATATATATATATATATATATATATATATTAGTATATTTTGGTAGCAGTCTTTCTTGTAAACATATGTTGTTGAATATAATCGAAAAGGTAAGAATAATGATTTTAACACGAATCTTCTCAATATTTCTTATGTTTTTCTTCACTGTCGGTGGTAATAAAAATAACAATTCTCCGAAATTCATTTTTTAATTGTGTGACGCCTGAACGCATTTCGTAATTCGTATTACATTTTCAAAGATTTAATTTACACACAAATTCTTCGTACTTATACTCTATTGGATGAGGTGATATGGTACAAAAGTTTTGGGTGAGGTGACAAACACAAGACAGAACACGAAACAATGGGTATAAATTGGATAAGTGAACATATGAATGGAAGTAACTGCAGAAGGTCTGTTGGCCCATACTTCCTGTTGCTGCTTCCATATTGGTTCGGGATCTTGAAGTAGGTAGAATATAGTTGTGCATTAATTGGCTGTTGATTGTTGGTGTTGACTTTTTGATGTGTAGTGCCTCGCTTATGCCAAGCCGCCTGCTATCGCCGTACCTATCGATGATTTCTGTGTTGTTTGTTAAGATTTCTCTGGTGATGGTCTGGTTGTGAGAAGAGATTATGTGTTCCTTGATGGCTCCCTGTTGCTTATGCATTGTTAGTCGACTAGAAAGAGACGTTGTTGTCTTGCCTATATAATGAGTTCTTTGGGGCTTATAGTCCCCATGTGGGCATTTAAAAGCATAGACAACGTTGGTCTCCTTCAAAGCGTTCTGCTTGGTGTCTGGCGAGTTTTTCATGAGTAGATTGGCCGTTTTTTTGGTTTCATAATAAATTATCAATTGTATTTTGTCAGTAGGTTACTAGGCAAATCGGGCCTTTCATAGTAGGCTGAGAAGTGCGTTCTTGAGCCCATCCGGCTCAAGAAGGGTGCCTCTTTAGTACAAGCTTGGAGTAGTTTCCTTAGGATTTATATATATATATATATATATATATATATATATATATATATATATATATATATATATATATATATAGATATATATGTATATATATATATAAATATATATATATATATAAATATATATATATATATATATATATATATATATATATATATATATATATATATATATATATATATATATATATATATATGTTTCATTGAATATGACCGCATATTCTGTATTTATTATTTTCTGGTTTAGGGCTTCTATCCCTCTAACTATTTTCTTAGCATCAGGGCTTAATTGGAATAGGAGTTCTCCAAAACTCATTTTCGTACTTTTAAGGTGAAGAAAAGAAGTGATTTACTATAGAGTGTATTACACTTATTTGTATAATTTGCACGACGTTTCGAACCTCCATGGTTCATTCTCAAGTGAACAATCTTACAATACTAGTAAGATTGTTCGTAGTATTACGTAGTATTACGTAGTATTGTAATATACAATACTTACAATACTTACGTAGTATTGTAAGATTGTTCACTTGAGAATGAACCATGGAGGTTCGAAACGTCGTGCAAATTATACAAATAAGTGTAATACACTCTATAGTAAATCACTTCTTTTCTTCACCTTAAAAGTACGAAAATGAGTTTTGGAGAAGTCCTATTCCAATTAAGCCCTGATGCTAAGAAAATAGTTAGAGGGATAGAAGCCCTAAACCAGAAAATAATAAATACAGAATATGCGGTCATATTCAATGAAACATGTTTGAAAGAAAACCTGCTGCCAGTATACACCAATATATATATATATATATATATATATATATATATATATTAGTATATTTTGGTAGCAGTCTTTCCTGTAGACATATTTTATTAAATATGACCGAAAAAGTAAGATTAATAATTCTAACACGAATTTTCTCAATCTTTCGTACATTATGCTTCACTGTTGGAGGTAAATCAAAAATCACTTCTCCAAAATTCATTTTTATTTCTAGTCTGACGCGACACGGGCGCGTTTCGTAAAACTTATTACATTTTCAAAGACTTCACAAATACACAACTGATTAGAACTTGCGTTTCCCTGATTTTATATCTACATTTGAGTGAGGTGGGAAGGGTGATGTGGCATTACATTTGAGTAAGGTGGGAAGGATGATGTGGCATTAGAGGATATTAATAGGGTATTAAAAGTATCAACACAAGACAGAACACGAAACAATGGATATTGAATAGAAGTGTTTGTAGAAAGCCTATTGGTCCATATTTCTTGATGCTTCTATATTGGAGCGGAGTCTTGAGGTGGGTAGAATATAGTTGTGCAATAATTGGCTGTTGATTGCTGGTGTTGACTTCTTGATGTGTAGTGCCTCGCAAACGTCGAGCCGCCTGCTATCGCTGTATCTATCGATGATTTCTGTGTTGTTTACTAGGATTTCTCTGGCGATGGTTTGGTTATGGGAAGAGATTATATGTTCCTTATTGGAGCCCTGTTGTTTATGCATCGTTAAACGCCTAGAAAGAGATGTTGTTGTCTTGCCTATATACTGGGTTTTTTGGAGCTTACAGTCCCCAAGTGGGCATTTGAAGGCATAGACGACGTTAGTCTCTTTTAAAGCGTTCTGTTTCGTGTCTGGAGAGTTTCTCATGAGTAGGCTGGCCGTTTTTCTGGTTTTATAGTAAATCGTCAGTTGTATCCTCTGATTTTTGTCTGTAGGGATAACGTTTCTATTAACAATATCTTTCAGGACCCTTTCCTCTGTTTTATGAGCTGTGGAAAAGAAGTTCCTGTAAAATAGTCTAATAGGGGGTATAGGTGTTGTGTTAGTTGTCTCTTCGGAGGTTGCATGGCTTTTCACTTTCCTTCTTATGATGTCTTCGATGAAACCATTGGAGAAGCCGTTATTGACTAGAACCTGCCTTACCCTACAGAGTTCTTCGTCGACTTGCTTCCATTCTGAGCTGTGGCTGAGAGCACGGTCGACGTATGCGTTAACAACACTCCTCTTGTACCTGTCAGGGCAGTCGCTGTTGGCATTTAGGCACATTCCTATGTTTGTTTCCTTTGTGTAGACTGCAGTGTGGAAACCTCCGCCCTTTTCCATGACTGTTACATCTAGAAAAGGCAGCTTCCCATCCTTTTCCGTCTCGTAAGTGAAACGCAGCACGGAACTCTGCTCAAATGCCTCCTTCAGCTCCTGCAGATGTCTGACATCAGGTACCTGTGTAAAAATGTCGTCAACATACCTGCAGTATATGGCCGGTTTCAAGTTCATGTCGACTAAGACTTTTTGCTCGATGGTACCCATGTAGAAGTTTGCAAACAGGACACCTAGGGGAGAACCCATAGCGACCCCATCTACTTGCTTATACATGTGCCCATCCGGGCTCAAGAAGGGTGCCTCTTTAGTACAAGCTTGGAGTAGTTTCCTCAGAATACTTTCTGGCATGTCAAGAGGAGTACAGGCTGGATCACGATACACTCTGTCGGCTATCATTCCGATTGTCTCGTCCACAGGTACGTTGGTAAACAGCGATTCTACGTCCAACGAGGCTCTTATCCCTGTGGCCCGTGCGCCCCGCAGTAAGTCCACAAATTCCTTTGGAGACTTCAGGCTGAAGGCGCAAGGAACATAAGGAGTCAGCAGGCCGTTGAGTCGCTTCGCCAATCTGTACGTGGGTGTGGGTATCTGGCTAATGATTGGCCGGAGTGGGTTTCCAGGCTTGTGCGTCTTGACATTTCCATACGCATATCCAGGTTTATATTCCCCAATGATCTTTGGCAGGTGGAGTCCGGATTTCTTGGCGTTCACAGTTCACAGAAATCCGGACTCCACCTGCCAAAGATCATTGGGGAATTTAAACCTGGATATGCGTATGGAAATGTCAAGACGCACAAGCCTGGAAACCCACTCCGGCCAATCATTAGCCAGATACCCACACCCACGTACAGATTGGCGAAGCGACTCAACGGCCTGCTGACTCCTTATGTTCCTTGCGCCTTCAGCCTGAAGTCTCCAAAGGAATTTGTGGACTTACTGCGGGGCGCACGGGCCACAGGGATAAGAGCCTCGTTGGACGTAGAATCGCTGTTTACCAACGTACCTGTGGACGAGACAATCGGAATGATAGCCGACAGAGTGTATCGTGATCCAGCCTGTACTCCTCTTGACATGCCAGAAAGTATTCTGAGGAAACTACTCCAAGCTTGTACTAAAGAGGCACCCTTCTTGAGCCCGGATGGGCACATGTATAAGCAAGTAGATGGGGTCGCTATGGGTTCTCCCCTAGGTGTCCTGTTTGCAAACTTCTACATGGGTACCATCGAGCAAAAAGTCTTAGTCGACATGAACTTGAAACCGGCCATATACTGCAGGTATGTTGACGACATTTTTACACAGGTACCTGATGTCAGACATCTGCAGGAGCTGAAGGAGGCATTTGAGCAGAGTTCCGTGCTGCGTTTCACTTACGAGACGGAAAAGGATGGGAAGCTGCCTTTTCTAGATGTAACAGTCATGGAAAAGGGCGGAGGTTTCCACACTGCAGTCTACACAAAGGAAACAAACATAGGAATGTGCCTAAATGCCAACAGCGACTGCCCTGACAGGTACAAGAGGAGTGTTGTTAACGCATACGTCGACCGTGCTCTCAGCCACAGCTCAGAATGGAAGCAAGTCGACGAAGAACTCTGTAGGGTAAGTCAGGTTCTAGTCAATAACGGCTTCTCCAATGGTTTCATCGAAGACATCATAAGAAGGAAAGTGAAAAGCCATGCAACCTCCGAAGAGACAACTAACACAACACCTATACCCCCTATTAGACTATTTTACAGGAACTTCTTTTCCACAGCTCATAAAACAGAGGAAAGGGTCCTGAAAGATATTGTTAATAGAAACGTTATCCCTACAGACAAAAATCAGAGGATACAACTGACGATTTACTATAAAACCAGAAAAACGGCCAGCCTACTCATGAGAAACTCTCCAGACACGAAACAGAACGCTTTAAAAGAGACTAACGTCGTCTATGCCTTCAAATGCCCACTTGGGGACTGTAAGCTCCAAAAAACCCAGTATATAGGCAAGACAACAACATCTCTTTCTAGGCGTTTAACGATGCATAAACAACAGGGCTCCATTAAGGAACATATAATCTCTTCCCATAACCAAACCATCGCCAGAGAAATCCTAGTAAACAACACAGAAATCATCGATAGATACAGCGATAGCAGGCGGCTCGACGTTTGCGAGGCACTACACATCAAGAAGTCAACACCAGCAATCAACAGCCAATTATTGCACAACTATATTCTACCCACCTCAAGACTCCGCTCCAATATAGAAGCATCAAGAAATATGGACCAATAGGCTTTCTACAAACACTTCTATTCAATATCCATTGTTTCGTGTTCTGTCTTGTGTTGATACTTTTAATACCCTATTAATATCCTCTAATGCCACATCATCCTTCCCACCTTACTCAAATGTAATGCCACATCACCCTTCCCACCTCACTCAAATGTAGATATAAAATCAGGGAAACGCAAGTTCTAATCAGTTGTGTATTTGTGAAGTCTTTGAAAATGTAATAAGTTTTACGAAACGCGCCCGTGTCGCGTCAGACTAGAAATAAAAATGAATTTTGGAGAAGTGATTTTTGATTTACCTCCAACAGTGAAGCATAATGTACGAAAGATTGAGAAAATTCGTGTTAGAATTATTAATCTTACTTTTTCGGTCATATTTAATAAAATATATATATATATATATATATATATATATATATATATATATATATATATATATATATATATATATATATATATATATATATATATATATATATATATATATAAAGGGAAGCGATCCTCACTGCAGTCCAGGAACATTGCCCAAGCATTCTCCCGTTTGTGTCAGCAGGCTACAGCAAAGACTCAACCCTCCTGTTTGGCAAACATGAAGTCACCTCAGCAGAGGGAATTCAACAGGGTGACCCACTTGCACCGTTCCTCTTTTGCATAGCAGTTCGAGAAATTACAACCAGACTGTCCAGCGAGCTCAACATCTGGTTCCTGGATGATGGCACTCTGGCAGGCACACAAGATTCCCTGCTAGAAGACCTACAGTTGGTGAAGACACGGGGGGAGTCCATGGGTCTCGTTCTTAACCCCTCCAAGTGCGAAATTATTGCATCCAGTGAAGTAATCATTAGAGCAGTGAAATCAGTTCTACCAGAAGCCTCAGTCGTTAAACCTACCGACAGCACACTACTCGGAGCACCTCTGGGCCACAATGCTATTGCTGCGGTCCTTGACGAAAAGTTTAGAGACCTAAAGAGGATGGAAGAGAGAATTGGGGACTTGGACTCCCACGATGCTCTCTACCTTCTCACAAAGTGCCTTACCTTGCCAAGGCTAACATACTTCTTAAGGTGTGCACCAACTTTTGGCAACCCACTTCTAAATCAATATGATGAGCTCCTCAGGTCAATATTCAGGAAGGCGCTCAACCTAGATTTAGATGACAGTCAATGGGACCAAGCAACACTACCAGTGAGATTTGGAGGGATAGGCATACGAAAGGCAACTGAGGTAGCACTTCCAGCATTCTTATCCTCATGTACAGCAGCCAACGAATTGGTAGGGCAGATCCTACCAGAGCGTATGAGAGAGACAGCGGGAACTCATGATCAAACGTTCATCGAAGCAGCCAGACAATGGGACACCATTGTACACCCTCAACCCCGACCACAAGTCCTAAAAGACCACAAGCAGGCCCACTGGGATAGCCCCATAATGGAAAAGACTGTCACAGCAATCATTGACAACGCTGATGCTGAAAACAAAGCCCGCCTCCTAGCGGTAACAGCACCCCACGCCGGGGATTTCTTATTTGCGGTGCCCAATGCAGCCCTGGGAACTCGCCTCAGTCATGACGCTCTCCGCATTGGAGTTGCCCTTCGCCTTGCCGCCCCCATCCTCACCGAACATAGGTGCATCTGCGTAACTGCGATGGCAGACCAATATGGTCGTCATGGTCTGGTATGTCGTAAATCACAGGGTAAAATTGCAAGACATGAAGTCAACGACATCATCAAGAGGAGCCTCGCCACAGCCCGCTGCCCGGCACAAAGAGAACCACACTTATCCAGACCTAACGACCCTCAGAAGCGCCCTGATGGGGTCACCTTGCTACCTTGGAAGGATGGTAAGCAAGTGGTATGGGACTACACGTGCGCTGCCACACTGGCCAGTACCTACCTCCACTACAGCACACGTGAAAGCGATGGTGCTGCTTCTTTCAGGGAATCGCGGAAAATTATTCAATACAGAGGTCTAGCACACTGCTACAGCTTTGTTCCGATCGGCTCGGAGACCCTCGGTTCGTGAGGAAAATGTGCATTGAAGTTCCTGAAGGAATTGGGGAACAAATTGATCAGCGCTACAAAAGACCAGAGAGCAAAAAGTTTCTTGTTCCAGCGCCTCAGTGTTGCGATTCAGAGGGGAAATGCCTGTTGCGTCTTGGGCACTAGTCCAACTTCAGAGGAATTCGAAGAAGTGTTTGACTTGCAACAATGATCGAACCCGTCTGTGACATTCATCAATGTTTCCCATTGTTGTGTTTTTCAAGAGATCCATAACCTTTAAGCACCTTTTTGCATTATTATTTTTGTATCAACCCATGTATATCTTGTGACCATCAAATGCATAATAAAGCACAAAAAATAAAAAAGGAAGGGGGTGGTAGGAGAAAAGCACACAGAAACTGTATTGGAGGGGATCTAAACATTCCCTCTAATGCGTTATGCGTGGTTTCCTCCGAGGCTATGGGTCCCCCTTCTTCCAGCTAGAGGTGGTACTCCCTTCCATATATATATATATATATATATATATATATATATATATATATATATATATATATATATATATATATATATATATATATATATATATATATATAATATATATATATATATATATATATATATAATATATATATATATTATATATATATATATATTATATATAAATATAAATATATATATATATATATATGTATATATATATATATATATATATATATATATATATATATATATATATATATATATATATCCTAAGGAAACTACTCCAAGCTTGTACTAAAGAGGCACCCTTCTTGAGCCCGGATGGGCACAAGTATAAGCAAGTAGATGGGGTCGCCATGGGTTCTCCGCTAGGTGTCCTGTTTGCAAACTTCTACATGGGTACCATCGAGCAAAAAGTCTTAGTCGACATGAACATGAAACCGGCCATATACTGCAGGTAAGTTGGTAACATTTTTACACAGGTACCTGATGTCAGACATTTGCAGGAGTTGAAGGAGGCATTTGAGCGGAGTTCCGTGCTGTGTTTCACTTACGAGATGGAAAAGGATGGGAAGCTGCCCTTTCTAGATGTAACAGTCATGGAAAAGAGAGGAGGTTTCCACACTGCAGTGTACACTAAGGAAACGAACATAGGAATGTGCCTAAATGCCAAAAGTGACTGCCCAGATAGGTACAAGAGGAGTGTTGTTAACGCATATGTCGACCGTGCTCTCAGCCACAGCTCAGAATAGAAGCTAGTCGACGAAGAACTCTGTAGGGTAAGGCAGGTCCTAGTCAACAACGGCTTCTCCAATGGTTTCGTCGAAGACATCATAAGAAGGAAAGTGAAACGCCATGCAACCTCTGAAGAGACAACCAACACAACACCTATACCCCCTATTAGACTATTTTACAGGAACTTCTTTTCCACAGCTCATAAAACGGAGGAAAGGGTCCTGAAAGGTATTGTTAATAGAAACGTTATCCCTACAGACAAAAATCAGAGGAAACAACTGACGATTTACTATAAAACCAGAAAAACGGCCTGGCTACTCATGAGAAACTCTCCTGACACAAAACAGAACGCTTTAAAAGAGACTAACGTCGTCTATGCCTTCAAATGCCCTCTTGGGAATTGTAAGCTCCAAAAAACCCAGTATATAGGCAAGACAACATCTCTTTCTAGGCGTTTAACGATGCATAAGCAACAGGGCTCCATTAAGGAACATATAATCTCTTCCCACAACCAAACCATCGCCAGAGAAATCCTAGTAAACAACACAGAAATCATCGATAGATACAGCAATAGCAGGCGGCTTGACGTCTGCGAGGCATTACACATCAAGAAGTCAACACCAGCAATCAACAGCCAATTAATGCACAACTATATTCTACCCACCTCAAGACTCCGCTCCAATATAGAAGCATCAAGAAATATGGACCAATAGGCTTTCTACAATCACTTCTATTCAATACCCATTGTTTCATATTCTGGCTTGTGTTGATGAAATTAATACCTTATTAAATACCACCTCACCCCATCCACCTCACTCAAATGTAGATATAAACAAAATCGGAGATGTGTAAGTTCTATTCAGTTGTGTATGTGTTAACTAAAGTCTTTGAAAATGTAATAAGTTTTACGAAACGCGCTCAAGTGTCGCGTCAGACTAGAAATAAAAATGAATTTTGGAGAATTGATTTTTGAATTACCTCCAACAGTGAAAAGAAATGTACGAAAGATTGAGAAAATTCGTGTTAGAATCTTACTTTTTCGGTCATATTTAATAATATATATATATATATATATATATATATATATATATTGGTGTATACTGGCAGCAGGTTTAGTAGGTATACTGGCAGCAGGTTTTACAGAATATGCGGTCATATTCAATGAAACATATATATATATATATATATATATATATATATATATATATATATATATATATATATATATATATATTTATATACAAGAAGGTACATTGGGTTAGAGAGAATACATAGCATAGTATTTACAATCTTGTAAAGCCACTAGTACGTGCAGCGTTTCAGGCAGGTCATTAATCTAACAGATAATTTTTAGTAGGTAAATTCTAGCAGAATTAATAAAATGATAACAGATACATTGCAAGAAAAAAAATGAGATGTGAGAGAATATTAAGTATATTAAAGCACATTGTTATATTAAAGCTCTGGTTGATTACATTGACAACTTGATTGGTAATTTAAACAAGATTAACAGACACCGTACAGCAGATTGATAGCACTTATAAGAAGACAACAATGATCACAATGGTAAAGATGTTTGGATTGGGTACATAAAGATAGGGAGATTGGGTAGCATTAGATACAGTGCAATTTTAAAGCAAAAGGTAAAAAACTATGCAGATGAAATTAGGTACTTTTTAGTTTTGTTTTCGAATGACGCAAAAGTTGGACAGCTTTTCAATTCATTAGGGAGTGAGTTCCATAGACTGGGTTCCTTTATTTGCATAGAGAGTTTACACAGATTAAGTTTGACTCTGGGGATATCAAAGATATATTTATTTCTGGTGTGGTGATAATGGGTCCTATTACATCTGTCCAGGAAGAGTTTCAGAGCAGGATTTGCATCTAAGAACAGGGTTTTGTAAATGTAATTGACACAAGAAAATTTGTGGAGTGAGATTATGTTTAGCATGTTTAGGGAGTTTAACAAGGGGGCTGAGTGTTGTCTGAAAGCAGAATTTGTTATTATTCTGATAGCAGATTTTTGCTGGGTGATGATGGACTTGAGGTAGTTGCAGTGGTTGAACCCCATGCACAGATACCATAATTAAGATAGGGATAGATTAGTGCATAATATAGAGAGATGAGAGCAGAGTTAGGTACATAATATCTGATTTTGGAGAGTATCCCAACTGTTTTAGAGACTTTCAAAGTTATGTGTTGTATGTGGGTGCTGAAGTTGAGTCTCTTGTTTAGGAATAGGCCAAAAACTTTCCATCATTTTTATTGCTAATGTTTACATTATCTATCTGAAGCTGAATTGCATTTGTAGATTTCCTTCCAAATAAGATTTAGTAGGTCTTTTCTATGTTAAGTGTTAGTTTATTGGTTGACATCCATAAGTGGACTTTTTTTTAGTTCATTATTAACAACATCATTTAGTGTATGTGGGGTTGGGGTTAGAGTAGATGAGGGTAGTATCATCAGCAAACAAAATAGGTTTCAGAATGGTAGAGACATTGGGCAGATCATTGATGTATATCAGAAATAGGAGAGGTCCCAAGATGCTGCCCTGTGGCACTCCAACGGTTACTGGTAGAGTGGGAGAGGTTATATTATTGATGGTTACACATTGGTGTCTGTCACTAAGATTGGATTGGATATAGTCTAGTGCATGGCCTCGGATTCCATAATGATGGAGTTTGCGTAAAAGGTAATTGTGATTAACAGTATCAAAGGCCTTTCTCAGGTCAATGAAGAGTCCAATCGGAAACTCATTTTGGTCAAGGGCTGAGTAAATTATATCATGAAGACTAATAATTGCATCGTTGGTACTCTTTTGGGAGCGGAAGCCAAACTGAAACGGGCTAAGAATGTCGAATTTTACGAGATAGGAGTAGAGCTGTTTGTAGATAATTTTTTCAAATATTTTTGATAGTATGGGTAGGTTTGATATTGGTCTATAATTGTTTATGTCCGCCGGATTACCACCTTTATGAACTGGCGTTACTCTTGCTTTTTTAAGAATATCAGGGAAGGTATGACACTCAAGGGATTTGTTGAACAGCAGAGCTATAGGTGGCACAAGGGCTTGGGAGGCGCTCTTGTATATAATGGATGGGATTTCACTGATGTTCCCAGCTTTGGTTTTTAGTGAGTGTATGATGGACACAACATCTGACGGGCTGACTGGTGAGAGGAGAAGAGAGTTTGGATAGCTGCCTGAGTGATATATGTTGATATGTGTCTGAGTCTGAGGGATTTTACTGGCAAGGTTAGCACCAACCGATGAAAAGAAGCTATTAAATTCATTTGCCATTTCTAAATCAGTTAACGGTGTAAGGCCATCCTTAGAGAGTGTTATCTGGTTGTGGGAGTGTTGCTTTGTTCCTAGGATATTAGAGATGGAATTCCATGTGCTTTTCATGTTGCCTTTTGCTTCTTTGAATCTAGTCTCATAATATGAAAGTTTTGCTGTTCTTATGATACTGGTAAGCACTGATGAGTACCTTTTAACTACTTCCTTTGTAACTAGGCCAATCCTAAATTTCTTTTCATATTCATGTTTTTTGTTGATTGATTTGATTATGCCACTTGTGAGCCACGGATTGTTTTTTCTTTTGTCAGTTACTTGTTTGGTAAGGAGGGGACAGTGAGTGTTGTAGAGGCTTAGAGTTTTGGAGAGAAAGAGATTAGTTAATGAGTTTATATCCTGTGTATTATTGAATTTAGATTCCCAGTTAATATTGTGAAGTGCATTAGAGGTGCAATATATATATATATATATATATATATATATATATATATATATATATATATATATATATATATATATATATATATAATATATATATATATATATATATATATATATATATATATATTGTCTTTACATTGAATAAAACACGTCAATAATAGCATTTATTATTATCACCAAAAACTCCTCTATAAACAAATGAGTGAATGAACTCGTCTTCATCCTTCATCTTCCCTCCAACCCCTTCCCAACCTCTCCTCTCTCCCTGTTTATCCTCTTCCTCCTTCTTTCTCTTAACTCTAATCTCCACCATTTTCCTCACCCCCCTTCCCCTCACCCCCTCTCTCTCTAAGATACCCCTCGCCCCTCCCATGAAAATAAAAAACAATAATTTATATATATAAAAGGGGGAACCCGGCTGCATCCATTTCTCTCCCCCCTTCCTCCCCCCCTCCCCTCTTTCTCCCTCTCCCCTCTTTCTCCCCCCTCTCCCCTCTTTCTCCCCCTCTCCCCTCTTTCTCCCCCTTCCCCCTCTCTAATACAATATCTGAGTGAACACGGCCACTTACCTCTGCCTATGGTGGTTGGTAAAAGGGTTGGCGGCGTGACAATGTTTAGCCCCTTAACTATATTCTTGATCATCCCGGATATATATTACACCTTAGGGGCTCTATGCTAGTCAGGTTAAGGTCTCCCAGCAGCAGCCTTCCTCCCATCAACACCGACAAGATGGAGTACTCGGAGTATTCCTGTAAGAGACTCATCTCACATTTCGACTGTTCGGACTCGGCCCCTAAGAGGAGAAAATTAGAAGACGGCTGGGATGGAAATTGGGAGGACGCGGCCTCCTACGTCCGCAAGATGGTGGACGTCTGGGACCAACTGTGGGACTACGGCGGACAAACGCTTGGGAAGGACTGGGAATATATGGATATATGAACAGTGTTTACTTCTTTGTTTCTGATAATTACTTCTTATTTTTTGTGAAATTGATTAAAATAAAGGATATGTGAACTTACCTAGTTGTATTCACCTAGTTGTCCTTGCGGGGGTTGAGCTCTGGCTATTTGGTTCGCCTCTCAACTGTCAATCAACTAATGTACAGGTTCCTGAGCCTACTGGGCTCTATCATATCTACATATGAAACTGTGTATGGAATCAGCCTCCACCACATCAATGCCTAATGCATTCCATTTCTCTACTACTCTGACACTGAAAAAATTCTTTCTAACGTCTTTATGGCTCATTTGGGCACTCAATTTCCACCTGTGTTTTCTAACGTCTTTATGGCTCATTTGGGCACTCAATTTCCACCTGTGTTCCCTAGTGTGTGTGTGTGTGACCTTGTGTTAAACATTTTTTTTTTTTTTTTTTTTTTTTTTTTTTTGAGATATATACAAGAGTTGTTACATTCTTGTACAGCCACTAGTACGCGTAGCGTTTCGGGCAAGTCCTTAATCCTAAGGTCCCTGGAATACGATCCCCTGCCGCGAAGAATCGTTTTTTCATCCAAGTACACATTTTACTGTTGCGTTAAACAGAGGCTACAGTTAAGGAATTGCGCCCAGTAAATCCTCCCCGGCCAGGATACGAACCCATGACATAGCGCTCGCGGAACGCCAGGCGAGTGTCTTACCACTACACCACGGAGACTGCTACATTCTCAGAATTCCACGGAGACATTCTCTCTTTATCTGCCCCTATCAATTTCTCTGAGAATCTTGCATGTGGTTATCATGTCCCCTCAAACTCTTCTGTCACCCAGTGACGTGAGGTTTAATTCCCGTAGTCTCTCCTCGTAGCTCATACCTCTCAGCTCGGGTACTAGTCTGGTGGCAAACCTTTGAACCTTTTCCAGTTTAGTCTTATCCTTGAGTAGATATGGACTCCATGCTGGAGCCGCATACTCCAGCCTTGGTCTGACATATGTGGAATACAAAGTTCTGAAAGATTCCTTACACAAGTTTCTAAAGGCCGTTCTTATGTTAGCCAACCTGGCATATGCCGCTGATGTTATCCTCTTGATATGAGCTTCAGGGGACAGGTCTGGCGTGATATCAACCCCCAGGTCTTTCTCTCTCTCTCTCCTAAATGATACCTTGTATCTCGTCTCCTGCTCCCTACATCTATCTTCATTACATTACATTTGCTTGGGTTAAACTCTAAAAACCATTTGTTAAACTATTCCTGCAGATTGTCCAGCTCTTCTTGAAGCCTTAAGGTGTCCACCTTTGTCTTAATCCTTCTCATAATTTTGGCGTCGTCAGCAAACATTGAGAGGAATGAATCTGTACTCTTTGGGAGATCATTTACGTATATCAGAAATAGGATAGGTCCGAGTACAGAGCCCTGTGGGACTCCACTGGTGATTTCACGCCAATCGGAGGTCTCACCCCTCACCGTAACTCTCTGCTTCCTATTGCTTAGGTACTCCCTTATCCACTGGAGCATCTTACCAGCTACTCCTGCCTATCTCTCCAGCTTATGCATAAGCCTTTTATGGGGTACTGTGTCAAAGGCTTTCTGGAAGTCCAAGAAAATGCAGTCCGCCCATCCTTCTGCTTAATCTTTGGCACCTGATCGTAGAATTCTATTAAGCCTGTAAGGCAAGATTTACCCTCCCTCAACCTATGTTGATGGTTTGTCACAAAGTCTCTTCTCTCCAGATGTGTTACTAGTTTTTTTCTCACGATCTTCTCCATCTCCTTCCATAGTATACAATTTAAGGACACTGGCCTGTAGTTCAGTGTTTCTTGTCTGTCACCCTTTTTGTATATTGGGACTACATTAGCCGTCTTCCATATTTCTGGTAGGTCTCCCGTTTCCAGTGACCTACTATACACTATGGAGAGTGGCAGGCAAGGCGCTCCTGCACATTCTTTCAATACCCATGGTCAGATTCCGTCCGGGCCAACAGCCTTTCTCACGTCCAGATCCAACAGGTGCCTCTTGACCTCATCTCTTGTAATTTCATACCATTCCAAGGCCGCCTGGTTTACTGCTTCCTATCCTAGCGCCGTGACCTCTCCTTGTTCTATTGTGAAGACCACCTGGAACCTCTTGTTGAGTTCTTCACACACCTCTTTGTCATTCTCTGTATACCTGTCCTCACCCGTTTTAAGTTTTATCACGTGTTCCTTCACTGTTGTTTTCTTCCTGATGTGACTGTGTAGTAGCTTTGGTTCGGTCTTAGCTTTATTAGCTGTATCATTTTCATATTTTTTCTCAGTTTCTCTTCTCACACTAACATACTCGTTCCTTGTTCTCTGGTATCTCTCTCTACTTTCAGGTGTTCTGTTATTTCGGAATTTCCTCCACGCCCTTTTGTTCAGTTTTTTTGCTTTCATACATGGACTATTAAACCATGGATTCTTTTTTTGCTTCTTGTTTTTTTCCTGTCGGGCCGAGATAAACCTGTTTACTGCCTCCTGACACTTTTGGGGTGACATAGCCCATCATGTCATGTGCGAACTTAGTTGTGATTTCTATGGTATATCCCTTAGGAATTTTCTCATCTCCTCATAGTTCATGAGGAGCCAACAAGTTTCCCTTTCGGTTCGCCAGTCCTTTGTTTCCCAGTTCTTTTTTGGGGAGATAATTCCTAGCTCTACCAGGTACTCAAAGATCAATACACTGTGATCACTCATTCCCAAGGGGGCTTCCCACTTATCCTCTATTATATCCGACACATTTAGCGAAATATCAAATGGAGCATTGCTGGTCCATCCTCTCCTCTCATTCTTGTCGGTCCCTTGATGTGTTGGTTTAGAAAGTTTCTTGTTGCTACGTCCAGCAGCTTAGCTCTCCTTGTGTTCGGTCCTCCATGTGGGTCTCTATTCTCCCAATCTATTTTCCCATGGTTGAAGTCTCTCATAATTTTTAGTCTGGATCCGTTTCTGCTAGCTACAGAAGCTGCTCTCTCTATTATATTGATGGTGGCCATGTTGTTCCTATCATAATCCTGTTTGGGTCTTCTGGCGTTTGGTGGGGGGTTATATATGACTACTACTATGATTTTTTGTCCTCCAATTGCTATGGTACCTGTTATGTAGTCACAGAAATCTTTACAACCCTGAATAACCCTTTCTTAAAAATTTCAGCCTCTTCCCATCAGCAAAGCTACACGACCACCTCCTCTCCATTCTCTCTTTCCTCACTACATAGCAGTCCTGTGGAAACACTGCATTTGTTATGGTTTTCGATAGCTTTGTTTCTGTTAGGCTATTATATCTGGGTTTTCTTCTAGTGCCCATTCTCCAAGTAAACTTGTTTTATTCGTAATGCCATTTATATTATTGTACATTGCCTTGAAGCTCACTTTCTTCTGTTCATTCTCTTGTCCCCTTCATGGTGAGCGTTCTGCTGATGGAGGAAACTGTTCAATAGGTGTGAAGATCTGTGAGGTGGTTAACAAGGTGTCAGAGGATTCTGGTGTGTGTGTGTGTGTGTGTGTGTGTGTGTGTGTGTGTGTGTGTGTGTGTGTGTGTGTGTGTGTATGTGTGTGTGTGTATGTGTGTGTGTGTGTGTGTGTGTGTGTGTGTGTGTGTGTGTGTGTGTGTGTGTGTATTCACCTATTTGTGCTCACCTATTTGTGCTTTGCAGGATCAAGCATTGACTCTTGGATACCGCCTTTCCAGCCATCGATTGTTTACAGCAATGACTCCAGTCACATTTCCCTATCATACCTAACTTTAAAAGTATGAATAGAGTTTGCTTCCACAAAATGTTCCCCAAGTGCATTCCATTTTTCCACTACTCTCATGCTAAAAGAAAACTTCCTAACATCCCTGTGACTCATCTGAGTTTCCAGTTTCCACCCATGTCCCCTCGTTCTGGTATTATTACGTGTGAACATTTCATCTATTTCCACTTCCACTGTGTGTGTGTGTGTGTGTGTGTGTGTGTGTGTGTGTGTGTGTGTGTGTGTTTGTGTGTGTGTGTGTGTGTGAGTGTGTGTGTGTGTGTGTGTGTGTGTGTGTGCATGTGTGTGTAATTACCTAAGTGTAGTTACAGGATGAGAGCTACGCTCGTGGTGTCCCGTCTTCCCAGCACTCTTTGTCATATAAAGCTTTGAAACTACTGACGGTTTTGGCCTCCACCACCTTCTCACTTAACTTGTTCCAACCGTCTACCACTCTATTTGCGAAAGTGAATTTTCTTATATTTCTTCGGCATCTTTGTTTAGTTAGTTTAAATCTATGACCTCTTGTTCTTGAAGTTCCAGGTCTCAGGAAATCTTCCATATCAATTTTATCAATTCCTATTACTATTTTGTAAGTAGTGATCATATCACCTCTTTTTCTTCAGTCTTCTAGTTTTGGCCTATTTAATGCCTCTAACCTCTCCTCGTAGCTCTTGCCATTCAGTTCTGGGAGTCACTTAGTAGCATGTCTTTGCACCTTTTCCAGTTTGTGTATGTGCTTCTTAAGATATGGGCTCCACACAACCGCTGCATATTCTAGATTTGTCTAGCAAAAGTCGTGAAATATTTCTTTAGTATTTCCCCATCCATGTATTTAAAAGCAATTCTGAAGTTAGAAAGCGTAGCATAGGCTCTTCGCACAATGCTATTAATGTGGTCCCCTCAGGTGATAGTTTTCTATCTAGAACCACCCCTAGATCTCTTTCTTTATCAGAGTTCTTTAAAGATTTCTCACATAATTTATAGGTTGTGTGGAGTTTATGTTCTCCTATTCCACATTCCATAACATGGCCTGTATTCACGTGAAATTCCATTTGCCAAGTGGTGCTCCATATACTTATTTTGTCCAGGTCTTCTTGAAGGGCATGACAATCATCTAAGTTTCTTATCCTTCCTCTTATCTTAGCATCATCAGCAAACATGTTCATATAATTCTGTATTCCATCTGGTAGATCGTTTATGAAGACAATAAACATCACTGGTGCAAGAACTGAACCCTGTGGTACTCCACTTGTGACGTTTCTCCAGTCCGGTACATTGCCTCTGATTACTGCCCTCATTTTTCAATCAATCAGAAAATTTTTCATCCATGCTAGTAGCTCCAGGAGCATTTATTTAACTTCGTCTCTAAAAACCTCTTTGTGCTCTATGCTGTTCTCTGCAATTCTCATTGTATCTGGTTCTTTGAGGATCTCATGTTGTACAAATACACTTTGGAACTTTTTCGTTTAATGTTTCACACATTTCCTTTTCATTTTCCGTGTATCTGTCCCCCGTTTTCAACCTATGAATATTATCCTTAACCAACAGCATGCTTTTAATGAATTTATAGAAAAGGCCTGGACCTGATTTACATTTGTCTGCTATACCGATCTCAGAGTTCCTTTGCCTCTCTCCTTACTAACATGTAGTTGTTTCTTGAATCTTTGTATCGCTGGTATGTTTAGGATTTTGGTCTCTTTCTATAATGATTCCATGCTTGTGTCTTTTGATCTCTGGCCCACTCGCAATTTCTGTTGAACTAACCCTTTCCTAAAATCACTAATATGCTCCTTTGAATTTAGACCTTCTCCTAATCCTACTATTTTTTCTATGATTTTCATCTTTTCTGCTGCTCGGTCCACCCTAGAGGAAATTTCCTTCTCTAAACATCCAAAAATTATTATGGACTTACTTCTACCTACAGTGTTTTGTACCAGTGTACTGTTGGTTACCAGTTCTTTCCTTATTGCTTGCCTAAGATCCGCTTCTTGTTTATCATTTCTGGTTAGGACTTCCAAACACCTTTCCTTAATCGTCTCTTTCTCTTTGACAACTTGGGCATACGTCTATTTCTTCTTTATACTTTTCTAGTTCTTTATTACCTCCTCTATGTGAGTTGTGAATGAAGTTTCCAGTGTCAGATCCTTGCCTAATTCTGTATTAGCTCCCAGGCTCCCTTGGAGTTGTTCACCATATGAGTCTATTTTCTTGTTTACTTCTTCAAAGTCACCACACTTCACTTTCCACGCCTCATTTTCTTTCATTAGTTCCTTGATTTGCTCCTCCTAATTTGTTACCTTGTCCGTTAATGCAGTAATACTCTTAACTTGCTGACGAATACTTCCTTTTAGAGTGCAAAGCTCACTCCTAAGAGCTTCATTGTCCTCTTCCAATTTAAGCACTTTTTCTTCATTCTTTTGCATATCCTCAATTATCTCTAACCTGCCAAGAACACCTCATTTCCTTATATCTTGTGGTGAGAATCCTTTGCCACAATCATCTATTGGTGTGTTTACATTCCCCGTGGTGGTGGTGGCCATCTTTGTTTTTGTTCTGGAACAAAAACAAACTTTTCCAACTCAGCTATTTTCACTCATCTTTACTTGTTTATTGTATTTTTTTGCTTTTGCACTTCCTTGAACCTTTATGTAACCTGGGACACCACTGTAGCCCCCAACCTGTTCCCAATACTTAAGTAATTCGATATTCCAGGAGCTTGCTGCGGTGTGCCCACGCAACCACTTGGGCTAGACGGTAGAGCGACGGTCTCGCTTCATGCAGGTCGGCGTTCAATCCCCGACCGTCCAAGTGGTTGGGCAAAACTCCTTTACCCCGTCCCATCCCAAATGCTTATCCTGACCCCCTTCCCAGTGCTCATATAGTCATAATGGCTTGGCGATTTCTCCTGATAAATAGTGACTCCTGCCTCCTCCAGCTCCAGTGACCCAGTCACTGTAACCTACACTGTTACAGTGTGTGTGGAGAGATACGGCTTCAGTTGGAACCATGAGGATAGTATGGTGTACATGGTTATAGTGACACTGGTTGTGAGTAGTGTTGAGTTACAGTGACGATGGACGTGTGAAGATGGTTATAGTGAAGATGGATGTGAGTAGAAAATATTGTTACTTTCATGAGGGTCGTGTGTAGTGATGATGGTGTTGTAACTACACAAAACCATCAAGACTACCATCCTGATAACCATCTACACAGCACATGAAGGTTGTGTGTAGTGTAGATGGTTCAGTGTTCATGGTTGTGTGTAGTGTAGATGGTACAGTGATGAAGGTTGTGTGTAGTGTAGATGGTACAGTGATGATGGTTGTGTGTAGTGTAGATGGTACAGTGATGGTCGTGTGTAGTGTAGATGGTACAGTGATGAAGGTTGTGTGTAGTGTAGATGGTACAGTGATGATGGTTGTGTGTAGTGTAGATGGTACAGTGATGAAGGTTGTGTGTAGTGTAGATGGTACAGTGATGATGGTTGTGTGTAGTGAAGATGGTACAGTGATGGTCGTGTGTAGTGTAGATGGTACAGTGATGAAGGTTGTGTGTAGTGTAGATGGTACAGTGTTCATGGTTGTGTGTAGTGTAGATGGTACAGTGATGAAGGTTGTGTGTAGTGTAGATGGTACAGTGATGATGGTGTGTAGTGTAGATGGTACAGTGATGAAGGTTGTGTGTAGTGTAGATGGTACAGTGATGATGGTTGTGTGTAGTGTAGATGGTACAGTGATGGTTGTGTGTAGTGTAGATGGTACAGTGATGAAGGTTGTGTGTAGTGTAGATGGTTACAGTGATGGTGGTGTGTAGTGTAGATGGTACAGTAATGAAGGTTGTGTGTAGTGTAGATGGTTACAGTGATGGTGGTGTGTAGTGTAGATGGTTACAGTGATGATGGTGGTGTGTAGTGTAGATGGTTACAGTGATGGTTGTGTGTAGTGTAGATGGTTACAGTGATGGTTGTGTGTAGTGTAGATGGTTACAGTGATGGTGGTGTGTAGTGTAGATGGTACAGTGATGAAGGTTGTGTGTAGTGTAGATGGAACAGTGATGAAGGTTGTGTGTAGTGTAGATGGTACAGTGATGATGGTTGTGTGTAGTGTAGATGGTACAGTGATGAAGGTTGTGTGTAGTGTAGATGGTTACAGTGATGATGGTTGTGTGTAGTGTAGATGATTACAGTGATGGTCGTGTGTAGTGTAGATGGTTACAGTGATGGTCGACCATCAAGGTAATAGAGTATTAACTAGCTCCCGTATACCATCACTCCCATTCTTTTCTTCCGTTCCATCTCACATCCTTATCCTGACCCCTTCCAAGTGCTGTGTAGTCGTAATGACCGGGCCCTGTACCGGACAGGTTGTGAGCAGAAGGGAGAGGAGACCTTAGAGCGGGAGGGGCGAAGGTTAGAGGTGGGAAGGGGGGGGGAGTGGTGTCGGAGGTCGTGGGGGATGACAGTAGAGAAGAGGTAGAGGAATGGAGTAAAGTGGAGGTCTAGGGATGGGGAATCGGGACGGAATGTTGGTTTGTGAGGGGTGTTGGAAAGTTTCCAACACTAATACATCATTATTGTATCATAATACATCACCATTGTATGCTAGGCATAGTATATACTAATCCTACTAATTTGTAGAATCAACATAAATTAATATTTTCCCATCTGCACGTCATTTACCAAATTCTTCCTACATAGAGGGACAGTATTCCGTCAGATAATATCCAGCAGAGACATAATTTTCGTCATCATGCCAGAGAATTGAATAGTATTCTTTTTTTTTATCTTTATTTAAGAAAATACAATATAAAAATTCTCGCCTTTTGTCAGTATTCTTTACAAGAATTAATACCTGATAATATAACAACTAGTGATCTAATAACAACGAGTTATCAACTAAAAGATCACTATATAACAGTTTATCTGTTATCTTAACTTAACATGGAGGAAACAGAAATTTCTTGTTTAATAAAAACACTGTTCATAATAATTATTATTTGACGAGAATTTAAATAATATATAACTCCCTATAATTGCAACCTCATTCTCATTAACTTATTTAGTAGAGTAATTATAAGGAAAACAATTTTCCGTTTCTACTAAAATATGTTGCGCATGCGCGAGGAGTGGGTTGAGGCAGGAGGAGGAGCACGAAAGGACTGACTACGAAGCTTTGACCACGAGACGACATGATGGCCGTTGGTACAGAGAGGTGAAGCTTTCGTCAGCTATGTGATCGGCCCTTGCTATTAATCGGCCCCAGAGTGTATAACTACTCCATCAGCGATCCAAGGATTGCGTCGGTGGACAACAATAATGTTAAGTGGTTCAGTTATAATGTTCAGAGCTCTCAACATGCAAACTTTACCTTAAGTCCATCGTTACACCGTGCTCCCTCCTCTATCTACAAGTATGTTCCCAGTGAACTTAATATAGCCCTTCCAGTAATCCATAATGATATAATTTATTGTGTGTAAACGAACTTTACACTATATTGGGTTTCCAGCGTGTGTTGAAGCAGCCGGAGGTGAGACAAACTCCCATGCCACGCTAGCAAGTCAGGTGTTCCAGCAGGTTGTAGATGACACCATCACCCAACCACGCCCCCGTTCACTGTCACAGCAAAGTTGCTGATATTACCTTGATTTATTCCTTAATTACTTATAAATAGTTGAGATTTAATATAGCCTCGTGAACTTTAGATAGGAACAGTTTTCTTGTCTAACAGTTACTTTAATAAGCTCCTATTATTAACCAAGTTACTAAATACTTATACAAATTGTATCTCTTATTAAATCTTACTAATTTCTCTCGGGGAAGAACCAGCCTGTATTAAGTGTACTAGGAGTAACTCAACTTCTAGTATTAACCCCCAATTGTGAAGTTTGGGAAGGTTTAACTCTTGAATAATAATTAATCTTCCAGTCCATTAATATTCAACAAATAATTCTTAATAATTACATTGTCCACAGGCACTGGTATCTTAGTCCTTATTATTGCATTATGTATCTGTTTCCCTTTTCAGTAAAAATAGGATGGTCCTTCGTGTAATTCAATTCAATCAATTAAATATCAATATATTAAGAGTTAGGTTTCCTACACGACAAGCGGGGGGGGGGGGAGAAGGGTTAGGGGGGAGTAATGAAGGGTTAAAAGTTGGGGAACCATTTGAGAGAGAGTGAGAGAGAGAGGCGAGAGAGAGAGAGAGAGAGAGAGAGAGAGAGAGAGAGAGAGAGAGAGAGAGAGAGAGAGGGGGGGGCTCTACTCACAGCCTGAAATAAGGGAAGAAATAAATAGTGTGTTGAGAGAGAGAAGAGACAAGCGCTGGCATACACACACACATACACACACACACTCACACACACAATAAGGGACGAGGCGGGACCAAAGAGCCAAAGCTCAACCCCCGCAAGCACAAATAGGTGAGTACACACACACACACACACACACACACACACACACACACACACACACACACACACACACACACACACACACACAGGCGTACAGATAGACGGGCACATATATATACACACACACACACAAAGGTTTGTCACCAGACTACTACCCGAGTTGAGAGGCATGAGCTACGAGGAGAGACTACGGGAATTAAATCTCACGTTGTTGGAAGAGAGAAGAGATAGCGGGGCATGATCACCACATTCAAGATTCTCAAGGGAATTGATAGGGTAGATATAGACAGGCTATATAACACAAGGGGCACACGCTCTAGGTAAGTGGCCTGAACACGGCCACTTACCTCTGCCTATGGTGGATGGTAATAGGGTTGGCGGCGTGACAATATTTAGCCCCTTAACTATATTCTTGATCATCCCGGATATATATTACACCTTAGGGGCTCTATGCTAGTCAGGTTAAGGTCTCCCAGCAGCAGCCTTCCTCCCATCACCACCGACAAGATGGAGTACTCGGAGTATTCCTGTAAGAGACTCATCTCACATTTCGACTGTTCGGACTCGGCCCCTAAGAGGAGAAAATTAGAAGACGGCTGGGATGTAAATTGGGAGGACGCGGCCTCCTACGTCCGCAAGATGGTGGACGTCTGGGACCAACTGTGGGACTACGGCGGACAAACGCTTGGGAAGGACTGGGAATATATGGATATATGAACAGTGTTTACTTCTTTGTTTCTGATAATTACTTCTTATTTTTTTGTGAAATTGATTAAAATAAAGGATATGCGTACTGACCTAGTTGTATTCATCTAGTTGTCCTTGCGGGGGTTGAGCTCTGGCTATTTGGTCCCGCCTCTCAACTGTCAATCAACTAATGTACAGGTTCCTGAGCCTACTGGGCTATATCACATCTACATATGAAACTGTGTATGGAATCAGCCTCCACCACAACATTACTTAATGCAAAAAATTCTTTCTAACGTCTATATGGCTCATTTGGGCACTCAATTTCCACCTGTGTTCCCTAGTGTGTGTGTGCGTGTGCCCCTTGTGTTAAATAATCTGTCTTTATCTACCCTATCAATTCTTCTGAGAATCTTGCATGTGGTGATCATGTCCCCTGTAACTCTTCTGTCACCCAGTGACGTGAGGTTTAATTCCCGTAGTCTCTCCTCGTGGCTCATACCTCTCAGCTCGGGTACGAGTCTGGTGGCCAACCTCTGAACCTTTTCCAGTTGTTCTTATCCTTGAGTAGATATGAACTCCAAGCTGGAGCCGCATATTCCAGGATTGGTCTGACATATGTGGTATACAAAGTTCTGAAAGATTTCTTACACAAGTTTCTAAAGGCCGTTCATATGTTAGCCAACCTGGCATATGCCGCTGATGTTATCCTCTTGATATGAGCTTCAGGGGACAGGTCTGGCGTGATATCAACCCCCAGGTCTTTCTCTCTCTCTCTCCCAAATGATACCTTGTATCTGGTCTCCTGCTCCCTACATCTATCTTCATTACATTACATTTGCTTGGGTTAAACTGTAATACCCATTTGTTGGACCATTCCTGCAGCTTGTCCAGGTCTTCTTGAAGCCTTAAGGTGTCCACCTTTGTCTTAATCCTTCTCATAATTTTGGCGTCGTCAGCAAACATTGAGAGGAATGAGTCTGTACTCTTTGGAAGATCATTTACGTATATCAGAAACAGGATAGGTCCGAGTACAGAGCCCTGTGGAACTCCACCGGTGATTTCACGCCAATCTAAGGTCTCACCCCTCACTGTAACTCTCTGCTTCCTATTGCTTAGGTACTCCCTTATTCATTGGAGCACCTTACCAGTTACTCCTGCCTGTTCTCCAGCTTATGCATCAGCCTTGTATGGGGTACTGTTTCAAAGGCATTCCGGCAGTCCAAGAAAATGCAATCCGCCCATTCTGCTTCATCTTTGGCTCCTGATCGTAGAATTCTATTAAGCCTGTAAGGCAAGATTTACCCTCCCTGAACCTATGTTGATGGTTTGTCACGAAGTCCCTTCTCTCCAGATGTGTTACTAGGTTTTTTCTCACGATCTTCTCCATCTCCTTGCATGGTATACAAGTTCAGGACACTGGCCTGTAGTTCAGTGCCTCATGTTTGTCACCCTTTTTGTATATTGGGACTACATTAGCAGTCTTCCAAATTTCGGGTAGGTCTCCCGTTTCCAGTGACCTACTATACACTATGGAGAGTGGCAGGCAAAGCGCTCCTGCACATTCTTTCAATACCCATGGTCAGATTTTGTCCGGGCCAACAGCCTTTCTCACGTCCAGATCCAACAGGTGCCTCTTGACCTCATCGCTTGTAATTTCATACCATTCCAAAGCCGCCTGGTTTACTGCCACCTCTGCTAGCGTCGTGACCTCTCCTTGTTCTATTGTGAAGACCTCCTGGAACCTCTTGTTGAGTTCTTCACACACCTCTTTCTCATTCTCTGTATACCTGTCCTCACCTGTCTTAAGTTTCACCACCTGTTCCTTCACTGTTGTTTTCCTCCTGATGTAACTGTGTAGTAGCTTTGGTTCGGTCTTAGCTTTATTAGCTATATCATTTTCATATTTTTTCTCAGCGTCTCTTCTCACACTGACATACTCGTTCCTGGTTCTCTGGTATCTCTCTCTACTTTCAGGTGTTCTGTTATTTCGGAATTTCCACCACGCCCTTTTGTTTAGTTCCTTTGCTTTCATACACGGCCTATTAAACCATGGATTCTTTTTTTCCTTCTTGGTTTTTTCCTGTCGGGCCGGGATAAACCTGTTTACTGCCTCCTGACACTTTTGGGGTGACATAGCCCATCATGTCATGTACGGACTTAGTTGTGAGTTCTATGGTATATCCCTTAGGAATTTTCTCATCTCCTCATAGTTCATGAGGAGCCAACAAGTTTCCCTTTCGGTTCGCCAGTCCTTTGTTTCCCAGTTCTTTTTTTGGGAGATAATTCCTAGCTCTACCAGGTATTCGAAGATCAGTACACTATGATCACTCATTCCCAAGGGGGCTTCCAACTTAACCTCCATTATATCCGACTCATTTAGCGAAATATCAGATCAGGAATTGCTGGTTCATCCTCTACTCTCATTCTTGTCGGTCCCTTGATGTGTTGGTTTAGAAAGTTTCTTGTTGCTATGTCCAGCAGCTTAGCTCTCCATGTGTTCGGTCCTCCATGTGGGTCTCTATTCTCTCGTGGTTGAAGTCTCCCATAATTTGTAGTCTGGAACCGTTTCTGCTAGGTACAGAATCTGCTCTCTCTATTATATTGATGTTGGCCGTGTTGTTCCTATCATATTCCTGTCTGGGCCTTCTGTCGTTTGGTGGGGGGTTATATATGTCTACTACTATAATTTTTTGTCCTCCAATTGCTATGGTACCTGTTAAGTAGTCACAGAAATCTTTACAGTTCTGAATAACCATCTCTTCAAAATTCCAGCCTTTTCCCATCAGCAAAACTACACGACCTCCTTCTCTCCCTTCTCTCTTTTCTCACTACATAGTAGTCCTATGGAAACACTGCATTTGTTATGGTTTCCAATAGCTTTGTTTCTGTGAGTGCTATTGTTTCTGGGTTTTCTTCTAGTGCCCATTCTCCAAGTAAAGTTGTTTTATTCGTAATGCCATTTATATTATTGTACATATCCTTGAAGCTCACTTTCTTCTGTTCATTCTCTTGTCCCCTTCATGGTGAGCGTTCTGCAGATGGAGGAAACTGTTCAATAGGTGTGAAGATCTGTGAGATGGTTAACAAGGTGTCAGAGGATTCTGGTGTGTACTCACCTAATTGTACTCACCTAATTGTGCTTGCGGGGGTTGAGCTCTGGCTCTTTGGTCCCGCCTCTCAACCGTCAATCAACTGGTGTACAGATTCCTGAGCCTATTGGGCTCTATCATATCTACATTTGAAACTGTGTATGGAGTCAGCCTCCACCACATCACTTCCTAATGCATTCCATTTACTAACTACTCTGACACTGAAAAAGTTCTTTCTAACGTCTCTGTGGCTCATTTGGGTACTCAGCTTCCACCTGTGTCCCCTTGTTCGCGTCCCACCAGTGTTGAATAGTTCATCCTTGTTTACCCGGTCGATTCCCCTGAGGATTTTGTAGGTTGTGATCATGTCCCCCCTTACTCTTCTGTCTTCCAGTGTCGTGAGGTGCATTTCCCGCAGCCTTTCCTCATAACTCATGCCTCTTAGTTCTGGGACTAGTCTAGTAGCATACCTTTGGACTTTTTCCAGCTTCGTCTTGTGCTTGACAAGGTACGGGCTCCATGCTGGGGCCGCATACTCCAGGATTGGTCTTACATATGTGGTGTACAAGATTCTGAATGATTCCTTACACAGGTTCCTGAACGCCGTTCTGATGTTAGCCAGCCTCGCATATGCCGCAGACGTTATTCTCTTTATGTGGGCTTCAGGAGACAGGTTTGGTGTGATATCAACTCCTAGATCTTTCTCTCTGTCTGTTTCATTAAGTACTTCATCTCCTATTCTGTATCCTGTGCCTGGCCTCCTGTTTCCACTTCCTAGTTTCATTACTTTGCATTTACTCGGGTTGAACTTCAACAGCCATTTGTTGGACCATTCACTCAGTCTATCCAGGTCATCTTGTAGCCTCCTACTATCATCCTCTGTTTCAATTCTCCTCATAATTTTTGCATCGTCGGCAAACATTGAGAGGAACGAATCTATACCCTCTGGGAGATCATTTACATATACCAGAAACAGTATAGGTCCAAGGACTGACCCCTGCGGGACTCCACTTGTGACGTCTCGCCAATCTGAGACCTCACCCCTCACACAGACTCGTTGTCTCCTGTTGCTTAGGTATTCCTCTATCCACCGGAGTACCTTCCCTCTCACTCCAGCCTGCATCTCCAACTTTCGCACTAGCCTCTTGTGTGGCACTGTATCAAAGGCTTTCTGACAATCCAAAAATATGCAGTCTGCCCACCCTTCTCTTTCTTGCCTTATTTTTGTTGCCTGGTCGTAGAATTCAAGTAACCCTGTGAGGCAGGACCTGCCATCCCTGAACCCATGTTGATGCTGTGTTACAAAGTTCCTTCGCTCCAGATGCTCCACTAGTTTTTTTCGCACAATCTTCTCCATCAGCTTGCATGGTATGCAGGTTAGGGACACTGGCCTGTAGTTCAGTGCCTCCTGTCTATCCCCTTTCTTGTATATCGGGACTACGTTAGCTGCTTTCCAAATATCTGGCAGTTCCCCTGTTGCCAGTGATTTGTTATACACTATGGAGAGTGGTAGGCTCAGTTCTCTTGCTCCTTCCTTTAGAACCCAAGGGGAGATTCCATCTGGGCCTATAGCCTTTGTCACGTCCAACTCTAGTAAACACTTCCTTACTTCCCCACTGGTAATCTCAAACTCTTCCAGTGGTTCCTGGTTAGCTATTCCCTCACTTACCTCTGGAATTTCTCCTTGTTCTAAGGTGAAGACCTCCTGGAATTTCTTATTCAATTCCTCACACACTTCCTTGTCATTTGTAGTGAATCCTTCCGCCCCTATCCTTAATCTCATAACCTGTTCCTTTACTGTTGTTTTTCTCCTAATGTGGCTATGCAACAATTTAGGCTGAGTCTTTGCCTTGCTTGCGATGTCATTTTCGTATTGTCTTTCTGCCTCTCTTCTCATCCTGACATATTCATTCCTGGCATTCTGGTATCTTTCTCTGCTCTCCAGTGTCCTGTTATTCCTATAGTTTCTCCATGCCCTTTTACTTTGCTGCTTAGCTAGCCTACATCTTTGATTAAACCATGGGTTTCTCATCTTCATTTCTCTGTTTTCCTTTTGGACTGGGACAAACTTGTTCGCTGCGTCCTTGCACTTCTGCGTGATGTAATCCATCATATCTTGGGCCGTCTTTCCCCTGAGCTCTGTTTCCCATGCTATATCTGTTAGGAATTTTCTTATCCCCTCATAGTTTCCCTTTCGGTATGCTAACCTTTTGGTTTCGGTATCCCTCCTCGAGTTCAATAACCCTTCTTCAATCAAGTACTCAAACACCAGTACACTGTGGTCGCTCATTCCTACTGGGTCCTCAAAACCGATTTCTCTTATGTCGGAGTCGTTCAGAGTGAAGACTAGGTCGAGTCTCGCTGGTTCGTCATTGCCTCTCATCCTTGTGGGTTCTCCGACATGCTGGGTTAAAAAGTTGCTTGTCACCACCTCCAATAGTTTGGCTCTCCACGTATCCTCGCCTCCATGCGGTTCCTTGTTCTCCCAGTCAATCTTTCCGTGATTGAAGTCGCCCATGATGAGCAGGTGGGATCTATTTCTACAGGCAGCAGAGGCTGCCCTCTCAATTATAGTGTTAACTGCCTTGTTGTTGTTTTCATACTCTTGACTGGGTCTCCTGTCATTTGGTGGAGGGTTGTATATTACTGCTACTACTATTCTTGGTGCTCCCATTGTTATGGTGCCTGCTATGTAGTCTCTGAACTCCTCACAGCCCGGGATGGCCATCTCCTTAAAACTCCATTCCCTTCTCATGAGTAGGGCCACTCCGCCTCCTCCTCTACCTTCCCTCTCTTTCCTTATTACTGTATACTCCTGGGGAAACACGGCATTCGTTATGATTCCAGAGAGTTTTGTTTCAGTGAGTCCGATTACATCTGGGTTAACTTCTTGTGCTCTTTCCCTTAGTTCACTTGTCTTGCTTGTGATCCCATCTATGTTCGAGTACATCACCCTGAAACTGACTCTCTTCTGCTTCTTTTCTGGGGGGGACCTTTGGGATCTGGGGTGAGTGGGAGCTGGGGGGACCTGGCATGGGGGGATTGGTGGAGGAGGGAGGGCTTGGGGTGGTGGGGGAGAGGGGGAGGGTACAGGGGGTGGATAAGAGGGGGAGGGTACAGGGGGTGGATAAGAGGGGGAGGGTACAGGGGGTGGGTAAGAGAGGGAGGGTTGGGGAAGCATGGGGGGAGGAGAGGCTGTGGGGGATAGGGGAGATGGGGGGGCTTGGGGGGAGAGAAAAGGGTGGAGGGCTTGGGGGGCGTGGGGGAAAAGGGAGGGCTGAGGTGGGTGAGGAAGAGGGGAGGGTTTAGTGGAGTGGGGGAGAGGGGAAGACTTAGGTGGGGTGGGGGAGAGTGGGGGGCTTAGGGGGGAGGGGGGGAAGGGAGGGCATGGGGGTGGGAGAGACGGGAAGGCATGTGGGAGAAGGGAGGGCATGGGGGATGGGGGGGAAGGGAGGTCCTGGGAAGAGGGGTGAGGGGGAGAAGGGGGGTGAGTGGGGGGAGGGGGGTGGGTGGGGGGAGGGTGCCCTAGGTGGGTACTTAGTGGGGGGCTGACAGGGGATGGGGCAGGTTGGGTGTCTGTTGGGTAGAATTTGGGGGTGGTGCCCCAATCCCTGTGGCTGTTGCACTGTTTGAGGAGGGTTCTCCACTTCGCTCTGGGATTGTAGGGTTCTGGGTTGTGGTACTCTGAATTCCTTCTCTCTCCCTGCGCTCCTTCCTCGCGTCTGCTGTCCGTATTCTCTCTTCCCTTGTCATATCCCTCTGCATGAATATTTTTTTGAACTTCTCTACACCTTTTAGACAACACTTCCTTGCTAGCACACAACTTCCTTGTGTGTGTGTGTGTGTGTGTGTGTGTGTGTGTGTGTGTGTGTATGTGTATGTGTGTGTGTGTGTGTGTGTGTGTGTGTGTGTGTGTGTGTGTGTGTGTGTGTGTGTGTGTAATTATCTAAGTGTAGTTACAGGATGAGAGCTACGCTCGTGGTGTCCTGTCTTCCCAGCACTCTTTGTCATATAAAGCTTTGAAACTACTGACGGTTTTGGCCTCCACCACCTTCTCACTTAATTTGTTCCAACCGTCTACCACTCTATTTTCTCTTATATTTTTTCGGCATCTTTGTTTATTTGGTTTAAATCTATGACCTCTTGTTCTTGAAGTTCCAGGTCTCAGGAAATCTTCCCTATCAATTTTATCAATTCCTATTACTATTTTGTAAGTAGTGATCATATCACCTCTTTTTCTTCTGTCTTTTAGTTTTGGCATATTTAATGCCTCTAACCTCTCCTCGTAGCTCTTGCCCTTCAGTTCTGGGAGCCACTTAGTAGCTTTTTTTGCACCTTTTCCAGTTTGTTGATGTGCTTCTTAAGATATGGGCACCACACAACCACTGCATATTCTAGCTTTGCCTAGCAAAAGTCGTGAACAATTTTTTTAGTATTTCCCCATCCAAGTATATAAAAGCAATTCTGAAGTTAAAAAGCGTAGCATAGGCTCCTCGCACAACGTTCTTCATGTGGTCCTCAGGTGATAGTTTTCTATCTAGAACCACCCCTAGATCTCTTCCTTTATCAGAATTCTTTAATGATTTCTCACATAATTTATAGGTTGTGTGGAGTTTATGTTCTCCTATTCCACATTCCATAACATGGCCTTTATTTACGTTAAATTCCATTTGCCAAGTGGTGCTCCATATACTTATTTTGTCCAGGTCTTCTTGAAGGGCATGACAATCATCTAAGTTTCTTATCCTTCCTATTTTCTTAGCATCATCAGCAATCATGTTCATATAATTCTGTATTCCATCTGGTAGATCATTTATGAAGACAATGAACATCACTGGTGCAAGAACTGAACTCTGTGGTACTCCATTTGTGACGTTTCTCCAGTCCGGTACATTGCCTCTGATTACTGCCCTCATTTTTCAATCAATCAGAAAATTTTTCATCCATGTTAGAAGTTTACCTGTCACCCCTTCAATATTTTCCAGTTTCCAGAACAAACTCTTATGTGGAACCCTATCGAAAGCCTTTTTTAGGTCCAGATAGATGTAGTCAACCCAACAATCTCTTTCCTGTAAAATCTCTGTGGCTCGATCATAGAAACTGAGTAAATTTGATACACAGGATCTTCCAGATCGAAAACCATACTGTCTGTTTGATATTATACCATTTCTCTCCAGGTGTTCTACCCATTTAGTTTTTATTATTTTTCCACACAGATATTAGAAAGACTTTTTTAGTGTCAGAGTTGTTGACAAATGGAATGCATTAGGAAGTGATGCGGTGGTCTGCCTCCACCACATCACTTCTTAATGCATTCCATTTGTCAACCAATCAGACACTAAAAAAGTTCTTTGTAATATCTGTGTGGCTCATTTGGCCATTCAGTTTCCACCTGTGTCCCCTAGAGCGTGTGCCCCTTGTGTTAAATAGCCTGTCTATATCTACCCTATCAATTCCTTTGAGAATCTTGAATGTGGTGATCATGCCCCCCTAACTCTTATGTCCTCCAACGACGTGAGGTTAAATTCCCGTAGTCTCTCCTCGTAGCTCATGCCTCTCAGCTCCGGTACTAGTCTGGTGGCAAACCTTTGTGTGTGTGTGTGTGTGTGTGTATATGTGTGCCCGTCTATCTGTATGCCTCCGTGTGTGTGTGTATGTGTGTGTGTGTGTATGCTAGCGCTTGTCTCTTCTCTCTGTCTCAACACACTATTTCATTCTTCCCTTCTTTCTGCCTGTGAGTAGAGCCCCCCCCCCCCCCCCATCTCTCTCTCTCTCCCTCTGTTACGGACCCGAGTCCAGCGTCGGAGCACGGAGCAGTGACGACAACGCCATCTGTGAGTCCGTTCCCGAAACCCACTCCAAATGGACAACGCCATCTAGCGAGGACGGGATATACCGGCCACAGGTGCTGGATTCCCGTCTTAATCAGCTCGTAACATAGCCGTTGCTGACCTCTGATGAGGTGGCGCTTAGACAGCAACGCCATCTATGGAATGAAGAGGTGGACGTTTGTGTCTAAGCCTGTAAGTGAGGTTCCCTAGAGCGTCCCAGTATTAATGACGTATCTGATTGCAGAGTCGACCTGGGACTGCTGTGTTGGATGATGGATCAGTCTACAAAAGGCAGCCAAGGTCTCTTCAGGAGTCTGATGAAAACTCTTATATAGTGATCTTTTAGTTGATAACTCGTTGTTATTAGATCACTAGTTGTTATATTATCAGGTATTAATTCTTGTAAAGAATATTGACAAAAGGCGAGAATATTATTCAATTCTCTGGCATGATGACAAAAATTATGCCTCTGCTGGATATTATCTGATGCAATACTGTCCCTCTATGTGGGAAGAATTTGGTAAATGACGTGCAGATGAGTACAAATTAGTAGGATTAGTATATACTATGCCTAGCATACAATGGTGATGCATTATGATACAATAATGATGTATTAGTGTTGGAAACTTTCCAACACCCCTCACAAACCAACATTCCGTCCCGATTCCCCATCCCTAGACCTCCACTTTACTCCATTCCTGTACCTCTTCTCTACTGTCATCCCCCACGACCTCCGACACCACTCCCCCCCCCCTTCCCACCTCTAACCTTCGCCCCTCCCGCTCTAAGGTCTCCTCTCCCGTCTGCTCACAACCTGTCCGGTACAGGGCCCGGTCATTACGACTACACAGCACTTGGAAGGGGTCAGGATAAGGATGTGAGATGGAACGGAAGAAAAGAATGGGAGTGATGGTATACGGGAGCTAGTTAATACTCTATTACCTTGATGGTCGACCATCACTGTAACCATCTACACTACACACGACCATCACTGTAACCATCTACACTACACACAACCATCATCACTGTAACCATCTACACTACACACAACCTTCATCACTGTACCATCTACACTACACACAACCTTTATCACTGTTCCATCTACACTACACACAACCTTCATCACTGTTCCATCTACACTACACACAACCTTCATCACTGTAACCATCTACACTACACACCACCATCACTGTAACCATCTACACTACACACAACCATCATCACTGTAACCATCTACACTACACACAACCTTCATCACTGTACCATCTACACTACACACAACCTTCACCACTGTTCCATCTACACTACACACAACCTTCATCACTGTACCATCTACACTACACACCACCATCACTGTAACCATCTACACTACACACAACCTTCATCACTGTACCATCTACACTACACACAACCATGAACACTGTACCATCTACACTACACACAACCTTCATCACTGTACCATCTACACTACACACGACCATCACTGTACCATCTACACTACACACAACTATCATCACTGTACCATCTACACTACACACAACCTTCATGTGCTGTGTAGATGGTTATCAGGATGGTAGTCTTGATGGTTTTGTGTAGTTACAACACCATCATCACTACACACGACCCTCATGAAAGTAACAATATTTTCTACTCACATCCATCTTCACTATAACCATCTTCACACGTCCATCGTCACTGTAACTCAACACTACTCACAACCAGTGTCACTATAACCATGTACACCATACTATCCTCATGGTTCCAACTGAAGCCGTATCTCTCCACACACACACACTGTAACAGTGTAGGTTACAGTGACTGGGTCACTGGAGCTGGAGGAGGCAGGAGTCACTATTTATCAGGAGAAATCGCCAAGCCATTACGACTATATGAGCACTGGGAAGGGGGTCAGGATAAGCATTTCGGATGGGACAGGGGTAAAGGAGTTTTGCCCAACCACTTGGACGGTCGGGGATTGAACGCCGACCTGCATGAAGCGAGACCGTCGCTCTACCGTCTAGCCCAAGTGGTTGCGTGGGCACACCGCAGCAAGCTCCTGGAATATCGAATTACTTAAGTATTGGGAACAGGTTGGGGCCTACAGTGGTGTCCCAGGTTACATAAAGGTTCAAGGAAGTGCAAAAGCAAAAAAATACAATAAACAAGTAAAGATGAGTGAAAATAGCTGAGTTGGAAAAGTTTGTTTTTGTTCCAGAACAAAAACAAAGATGGCCACCACCACCACGGGGAATGTAAACACACCAATAGATGATTGTGGCAAAGGATTCTCACCACAAGATATAAGGAAATGAGGTGTTCTTGGCAGGTTAGAGATAATTGAGGATATGCAAAAGAATGAAGAAAAAGTGCTTAAATTCTTAGAGAACAAAGGAGCTCTTAGGAGTGAGCTTTGCACTCTAAAAGGAAGTATTCGTCAGCAAGTTAAGAGTATTACTGCATTAACGGACAAGGTAACAAATTAGGAGGAGCAAATCAAGGAACTAGTGAAAGAAAATGAGGCGTGGAAAGTGAAGTGTGGTGACTTTGAAGAAGTAAACAAGAAAATAGACTCATATGGTGAACAACTCCAAGGGAGCCTGGGAGCTAATACAGAATTAGGCAAGGATCTGCAACTGGAAACTTCATTCACAACTCACATAGAGGAGGTAATTGTTACGGACCCGAATCCAGCGTCCGAGCACGGAGCAGTGACGACCGCGCCATCTGTGGGTCAGCTCCCGAAACCCCCACCAAATGGACGACGCCACCTGGTGAGGACGAAGTGTACTGGTCACAAGGGCCAGTTTCCAGTCCTGTTCAGCACATAACACAGCCGTTGCTGACCTCTGGTGAGGTGGTGCTCAGACGACAGCGCCATCTATGGAGTGGATAGGTGGGCGTTTGTGTCTGAGCCTGTAAGTGAGGTGCTTGAGTGTGTGCCTGTTATTGATGACGTGTCTACTTACAGAGTCTACCTGGGACTGCTGTAAGGGAAGTTGAGTCAGTCTACCCAAGGCAGCCATCCCCATGCCAAGTGCTTTGCTGCAGCAGCTGTGAGTCGCCTCCCGGAGGAACACTGTGGTGCTACCCTGCCAGTGAAGTGGCAGTAGAAGGATTGTCGTACCCGGGACCGACTGCTGGAGACAATTGACCACTGGGGTATTGAGGACAGGAGAGTGATTTGTGGTATCACACGAGGCTCCTGACTAGGGCGCTACCCTAGTATCGCTCGTGGAGTGGCCTGACCAGCGTTGCTGATCCGGAACCTGCCAGCTGTTAGGCTGGACTTTTGGTTGACGGCCTCCACGGCAGTGCCCCAGTGGAACTGTGTTTTGGCTGGCCTGTGTCTGGGGTAGACTCAGCTTGATCGAAGGATTCATCAAGAGACCACGACAGCACCGAGGACTCGGCACCGAGAGGATCCCGCGTCTTCAGGAGAAGACAACCATGTATATACTTCCCTTGTGTAGTGTTAATACCCCTCCCCCTGTGTAACTTTTATATATTACTTATTGGTGAAGGTAATTATAATCTTAAGATTTTGCCTTTCTTTCCCTTCCTCTTTTATTTTACTTGCGTCACGGATCTCATCCCTTGAAAGCCACTACTGGCTTAGGGCCGGATACAACTTCCTCTAACGACATCAGAGTACGAACCCAGTTGCGACCCGAGAGGGCCGTAACAGTAATAAAGAACTAGAAAAGTATAAAGAAGAAAGAGACGTATGCCCAAGTTGTCAATGAGAAAGAGACGATTAAGGAAAGGTGTTTGGAAGTCCTAACCAGAAATGATAAACAAGAAGCGGATCTTAGGCAAGCAATAAGGAAAGAACTGGTAACCAACAGTACATTGGTACAAAACACTGTAGGTAGAAGTAAGTCCATAATAATTTTTGGATGTTTAGAGAAGGTAATTTCCTCTAGGGTGGACCAAGAGTCAGAAAAGATGAAAATCATAGAAAAAATAGTAGGATTAGGAGAAGGCCTAAATTCAAAGGAGCATGTTAGTGATTTTAGGAGGATAGGAAAATATGAGAAAGACAAGAACTGCCCCTTAAGGGTGATGTTTAATGGAGTGAAATATATGACAGAAGTGCTTTGGAATACAAGAAAATTACAATGTGACGAGGATGGCAAACTTTGGTCAATAAGACAAGACCTCTCAAATGAGGACAGAGAAAAGCTGAAAATGAACGTCATTGAAGCGAAACGTCTAAATGGGGATAGAAATGAAGAAGAAAGGAATTCTTTTTTCTACAAAGTGTCAGGGACTTGAAAGCTTGTTAAACGGTACATAAAGACAAAACAACAAAATCATTAGTGGAATGGGGTTTAAAGAACAAAGGGGAAGGGGAACATATTCCTGAAAGTAGTATATACCAACTTAGATGGAGTGAGATCGGAAATATTAGAGTTGAAGAATATAATTGAGCTCAAAGTCCCAGATATTGTCGCACTAACAGAGACAAAACTTGAAGAAAATATTTTAAATGAGGTCGTATTTCCAAGGGGCTACCCAGTTTGGAGACATGACAGGAAACCTAGGAAGGGGGGAGGAGTGACTGTGCTGGTGAGAGAACACCTGAAGGTAAGAGAATTAATATTTAAAAACCCTCGAGATATTGACATAATGGCATTGTAGCTTTGGAATGAAGATGATAAGCTGATAATTTTAAATGCCTACAGCCCACCAGCAAGCAACATATGGACAAAGGAAGAACTGGATGACAAACGAGAGGGCCTCAAAATGGTCATGAGAGAGGTTATGGTAAGAGCTGACAAAGATAAATTCTGATTGCTGGTACTGGGGAACTTCAACTTTAAGGCAATAGACTGGGAGGCCTACGAGGAAAGAACAGAGGACATTTGGACAGGCAGGTTTGTAAACGTCATCTTGGAGACATTCATGTATCAACACGTCAAGCAGGCCACAAGAATGAGGGAAGGAGATGTACCATCATTACTGGATCTAGTATTCACCAGGAAAGAAGAAGAGGTATTTGACATCCAGTACCTTACTCCCTTGGGAAAGAGTGAGCACGTCCTCTTGGACATTAAATACGCTATGCGATATAATCTAGTAAAGAATGGGGACAATGAAACAGTTGTTAAACTCGATTTCTAGAGAGGACACTATGGGGAACTTAGGAATTGTTGCTAGGCAAGGAAGTAAATGAGATGTATGCCTTATTTTGGAAAATATACGATAAAGGCACACAAACATTCATACCAAAACAGACATGCAAACCTAGGAAAAAGGGTTGGTTCAACAGAAACTGCGAGAGGGCCAGAGATCAAAAGACACAAGCATGGAATCATTATAGAAAGAGACCAAAATCCTAAACATACCAGCGATACAAAGATTCAAGAAACAACTACATGTTAGTAAGGAGAGAGGCAAAGGAACTCTGAGATCGGTATAGCAGACAAATGTAAATCAGGTCCAGGCCTTTTCTATAAATTCATTAAAAGCAAGCTGTTGGTAAAGGATAATATTCATAGGTTGAAAATGGTGGACAGATACACGGAAAATGAAAAGGAAATGTGTGAAACATTAAACGAAAAAGTTCCAAAGTGTATTTGTACAACATGAGATCCTCAAAGAACCAGATACAATGAGAATTGCAGAGAACAGCATAGAGCACAAAGAGGTGTCTAGAGACGAAGTTAAACAAATGCTCCTGGAGCTAAGTGGAGTCGTATAAGATGTGTGGAAAAAGGCTAACATAGTTCCAATCTTCAAAAGTGGCAGCAGGGAAGACCCCGTCATTTATAGACCTGTATCACTGACAAGTGTAATAGTCAAAATATTGCAAAAATAATAAAAACTAAATTGTAGAACACCTGGAGAGAAATGATATAATATCAAACAGACAGTACGGTTTTCGATCAGGAAGTTCCTGTGTATCAAATTTACTCAGTTTCTATGATCGAGCCACAGAGATTATACAGGAAAGAGATGGTTGGGTTGACTGCATCTATCTGGACCTAAAAACAACTTTCGACAGGGTTCCACATAAGAGGTTGTTCTGGACTGGAAAATATTGGAGGGGTGACAGGTAAACTTCTAACATGGATGAAAAATTTTCTGATTGATTGAAAAATGAGGGCAGTAATCAGAGGCAATGTACGGGACTGGAGAAACGTCACAAGTGGAGTACCACAGGGTTCAGTTCTTGCACCAGTGATGTTTATTGTCTTCATAAACGATCTACCAGATGGAATACAGAATTATATGAACATGTTTGCTGATGATGCTAAGATAAGAGGAAGGATAAGAAACTTAGATGATTGTCATGCCCTTCAAGAAGACCTGGACAAAATAAGTATATGGAGCACCACTTGGCAAATGGAATTTAACGTGAATACAGGCCATGTTATGGAATGTTGAATAGGAGAACATAAACTCCACACAACCTATAAATTATGTGAGAAATCTTTAAAGAATTCTGATAAAGAAAGAGATCTAGGGGTGGTTCTGGATAGAAAACTATCACCTGAGGGGACCACATTAATAGCATTGTGCGAGGAGCCTATGCTACGCTTTCTAACTTCAGAATTTCTTTTAAATACATGGAGGGGAAATACTAAAGAAATTTTTCACGACTTTTGCTAGACAAAGCTAGAATATGCAGCGGTTGTGTGGAGCCCATATCTTAAGAAGCACATACACAAACTGGAAAAGGTGCAAAGACATGCTACTAAGTGGCTCCCAGAACTGAAGGGCAAGAGCTACGAGGAGAGGTTAGAGGCATTAAATATGTCAAAACTAGAAGACAGAAGAAAAAGAGGTGATATGATCACTACTTACAAAATAGTAATAGGAATTGATAAAATTGATAGAGAAGATTTCCAGAGACCTGGAACTTCAAGAACAAGAGGTCATAGATTTAAACCAAATAAACAAAGATGCCGAAGAAATATAAGAAAATTCACTTTCGCAAATAGAGTGGTTGACGGTTGGAACAAGTTAAGTGAGAAGGTGGTGGAGGCCAAAACCGTCAGTAGTTTCAAAGCTTTACATGACAAAGAGTGCTGGGAAGACGGGACACCAAGAGCGTAGCTCTCATCCTGTAACTACACTTAGCTAATTACACACACATGCACACACACACACACACACACACACACACACACACAGCGGAAGTGGAGATAGAAGTGGAAATAGATGAAATGTTCACACGTAATAATAACAGAACGAGGGGACAAGGGTGGAAACTGGAATCTCAGATGAGTCACAGAGATGTTAGGAAGTTTTCTTTTAGTGTGAGAGTAGTGGAAAAATGGAATGCACTTGGGGAACAGGTTGTGGAAGCAAACTTTATTAAAACTTTTAAAATTAGGTATGATAAGGATATGGGACAGGAGTCATTGCTGTTAACAACCGATGGCTGGAAAGGCGGTATCCAAGAGTCAATGCTCGATCCTGCAAGCACAAATAGGTGAGTACAAATAGGTGAATACACACACACACGCACACACACACACACACAGGCGAGGACAGGTATACAGAGAATGACAGAGAGGTGTGTGAGGAACTCAACAAGAGGTTCCAGGAGATCTTCACAATAGAACAGGGTGAGGTCACTGTGCTAGGAGAAAGGGAGGTAAACCAGGCGGCCTTGGAGGAGTTCGAAATTACGAGAGAGGAGGTCAAGAGACACCTGCTGGATCTGGATGTTAGAAAGGCTGTTGGTCCAGATGGGATCTCACCATGGGTACTGAAAGAGTGTGCAGAGGCACTTTGCTTGCCACTCTCCATAGTGTATAGTAAGTCACTAGAGACGGGAGACCTACCAGAAATATGGAAGACGGCGAATGTGGTCCCAATATACAAAAAGGGCGACAGACAAGAGGCACTGAACTACAGGCCAGTGTCCTTGACTTGTATACCATGCAAGGTGATGGAGAAGATCGTGAGAAAAAACCTGGTAACACATCTGGAGAGAAGGGACTTCGTGACAAATCGCCAACATGGATTCAGGGAGGGTAAATCTTGCCTTACAGGCTTGATAGAATTCTACGATCAGGTGACACAGATTAAGCAAGAAAGAGAGGGCTGGGCGGACTGCATTTTCTTGGATTGTCGGAAAGCCTTTGACACAGTACCGCATAAGAGGCTGGTACATAAGCTGGAGAGACAGGCAGGTGTAGCTGGTAAGGTGCTCCAGTGGATAAGGGAGTATCTAAGCAATAGGAAGCAGAGAGTTACGGTGAGGGGTGAGACCTCCGATTGGCGTGAAGTCACCAGTGGAGTCCCACAGGGCTCTGTACTCGGTCCTATCTTGTTTCTGATATATGTAAATGATCTCCCGGAGGGTATCGATTCATTTCTCTCAATGTTTGCGGACGATGCTAAAATTATGAGAAGGATTAAAACAGAAGAGGACTGTTTGAGGCTTCAAGAAGACCTAGACAAGCTGAAGGAATGGTCGAATTGTTAGAGTTTAACCCAACCAAATGTAATGTAATGAAGATAGGTGTAGGGAGCAGGAGGCCAGATACAAGGTATCATCTGGGAGAGGAAATTCTTCAGGAGTCAGAGAAGGACAAAGACTTGGGGGTTGATATCACGCCAGACCTGTCTCCTGCAGCACATATCAAGCGGATAACATCAGCGGCATATGCCAGGCTGGCCAACATACGAACGGCATTCAGAAACTTGTGTAAAGAATCATTCAGAACTTTGTATACCACATATGTCAGGCCAATCCTGGAGTATGCAACCCCAGCATGGAGTCCATATCTAGTCAAGGATAAGACTAAACTGGAAAAGGTTCAAAGGTTTGCCACCAGACTAGTACCCGAGCTGAGAGGTATGAGCTACGAGGAGAGACTACGGGAATTAAACCTCACTTCGCTGGAAGACAGATGAGTTAGGGGGGACATGATCACCACATTCAAGATTCTGAAGGGGCTTGATAGGGTAGATAAAGACAGTCTATTTAACACAAGGGGAACACGCACAAGGGGACACAGGTGGAAACTGAGTGCCCAAATGAGCCACAGAGATATTAGAAAGAACTTTTTTAGTGTCAGAGTGGTTGACAAATGGAATGCATTAGGGGGTGATGTGGTGGAGGCTGACTCCATACACAGTTTCAAGTGTAGATATGACAGAGCCCGATAGGCTCAGGAATCTGTACACCTGTTGATTGACGGTTGAGAGGCGGGACCAAAGAGCCTGAGCTCAACCCCCGCAAACACAACTAGGTGAGTACAACTAGGGGAGTACACACACACACACACACACACACACACACACACACACACACACACACACACATACACACACACACACACACACACACACACCAGAATCCTCTGACACCTTGTTAACCACCTCACAGATCTTCACACCTATTGAACAGTTTCCTCCATCAGCAGAACGCTCACCATGAAGGGGACAAGAGAATGAACAGATGAAAGTGAGCTTCAAGGCAATGTACAATAATATAAATGGCATTACGAATAAAACAAGTTTACTTGGAGAATGGGCACTAGAAGAAAACCCAGACACAATAGCACTCACAGAAACAAAATTATCGAAAACCATAACAAATGCAGTGTTTCCACAGAACTACTATGTAGTGAGGAAAGGGAGAAGGGAGAGGAGGAGGTCGTGTAGGGAAAAGTTGTGAGTGTAGGTTTCCCTTTTCGCTGATGGGAAAAGGCTGGAATTTTGAAGAGATGGTTATTCAGGGCTGTAAAGATTTCTGTGACTACATAACAGGTACCATAGCAATTGGAGGACAAAAAATGATAGTAGTAGTCATATATAACCCCCCACCAAACAACAGAAGACCCAGACAGGAATATGATAGGAACAACATGGCCACCATCAAGATAATAGAGAGAGCAGCTTCTGTAGCTAGCAGAATCGGATCCAGACTACAAATTATGTGAGACTTCAACCACGGGAAAACAGATTGGGAGACTAGAGACCCTCATGGAGGACAAGACACATGGAGAGCTAAGCTGCTGGACGTAGCAACAAGAAACTTTCTAAATCAACACATCAAGGGACCGACAAGAATGAGAGGAGAGGATGAACCCGCAATTCTTGATCTGATATTTCGCAAAATGAGTCGGATATAAGGGAGGTTAAGTTGGAAGCCCCCTTGGGAATGAGTGATCATAGTGTACTGATCTTCGAATACCTGGTAGAGCTAGGAATTATCTCCCAAAAAAAGAACTGGGAAACAAAGGACTGGCGAACCGAAAGGGAAACTTGTTGGCTCCTCATGAACAATGAGGAGATGAGAAAATTCCTAAGGGATATACCATAGAACTCACAACTAAGTCCGTACATGACATGATGGGCTATGTCACCCCAAAAGTGTCAGGAGGCAGTAAACAGGTTTATCCCGGCCCGACAGGAAAAAACCAAGAAGGAAAAAAAGGAATCTATGGTTTAATAGGCCGTGTATGAAAGCAAAGGAACTGAACAAAAGGGCGTGGAGGAAATTCCGAAATAACAGAACACCTGAAAGTAGAGAGAGATACCAGAGAACAAGGAACGAGTATGTCAGTGTGAGAAGAGAAGCTGAGAAAAAATATGAAAATGATACAGCTAATAAAGTCAAGACCGAACCTAAGCTACTACACAGTCACATCAGAAGGAAAACAACAGTGAAGGAACAGGTGATGAAACTTAAGACAGGTGAGGACAGGTATACAGAGAATGAGAAAGAGGTGTGTGAAGAACTCAACAAGAGGTTCCAGGTGGTCTTCACAATAGAAAAAGGAGAGGTCACGGCGCTAGGAGAAGAAGCAGTAAACCAGGCGGCATTGGAATGGTATGAAATTACAAGAGATGAGGTTAAGAGGCACCTGTTGGATCTGGACGTGAGAAAGGCTGTTGGCCAGGACGGAATCTGACCATGGGTATTGAAAGAATGTGCAGGAGCGCTCTGCTTGCCACTCTCCATAGTGTATAGTAGGTCACTGGAAACAGTAGACCTACCCGAAATATGGAAGACTGCTAATGTAGTCCCAATATACAAAAAGGGTGACAGGCAAGAGGCACTGAACTACAGGCCAGTGTCCTTAACTTGTATACCATGCAAGGTGATGGAGAAGATCTTGAGAAAAAACCTAGTAACACATCTGGAGATAAGGGACTTCGATGACAAACCATCAACATAGGTTGAGGGAGGGTAAATCTTGCCTTACAGGCTTAATAGAATTCTACGATCAGGTGCCAAAGATTAAGCAGAAGGATGGGCGGACTGCATTTTCTTGGACTGCCAGAAAGCCTTTGACACAGTACCCCATAAAAGGCTTATGCATAAGCTGGAGAGATAGGCAGGAGAAGCTGGTAAGATGCTCCAGTGGATAAGGGAGTACCTAAGCAATAGGAAGCAGAGAGTTACGGTGAGGGGTGAGACCTCCAATTGGCGTGAAATCCCCAGTGGAGTTCCACAGGGCTCTGTACTCGGACCTATCCTATTTCTGATATACGTAAATGATCTCCCAAAGAGTATAGATTCATTCCTCTCAATGTTTGCTGACGACGCCAAAATTATGAGAAGGATTAAGACAAAGGTGGACACCTTAAGGCTTCAAGAAGAGCTGGACAATCTGCAGGAATAGTTTAACAAATGGTTTTTAGAGTTTAACCCAAGCAAATGTAATGTAATGAAGATAGATGTAGGGAGCAGGAGACCAGATACAAGGTATCATTTAGGAGAGAGAGAGAGAAAGACCTGGGGGTTGATATCACGCCAGACCTGTCCCCTGAAGCTCATATCAAGAGGATAACATCAACGGCATATGCCAGGTTGGCTAACATAAGAACGGCCTTTAGAAACTTGTGTAAGGAATCTTTCAGAACTTTGTATTCCACATATGTCAGACCAAGGCTGGAGGATGCGGCTCCAGCATGGAGTCCATATCTACTCAAGGATAAGACTTTACTGGAAAAGGTTCAAAGGTTTGCCACCAGACTAGTACCCGAGCTGAGAGGTATGAGCTACGAGGAGAGACTACGGGAATTAAACCTCACGTCACTGGGTGACAGAAGAGTTTGAGGGGACATGATAACCACATGCAAGATTCTCAGAGGAATTGATAGGGGTAGATAAAGAGAGAATGTTTAACACAAGGTCACACACACACACACTAGGGAACACAGGTGGAAATTGAGTGCCCAAATGAGCCATAAAGACGTTAGAAAGAATTTTTTCAGTGTCAGAGTAGTAGAGAAATGGAATGCATTAGGCAGTGATGTGGTGGAGGCTGATTCCATACACAGTTTCATATGTAGATATGATAGAGCCCAGTAGGCTCAGGAACCTGTACATTAGTTGATTGACAGTTGAGAGGCGGGACCAAATAGCCAGAGCTCAACCCCCGCAAGGACAACTAGGTGAATACAACTAGGTAAGTTCACATATCCTTTATTTTAATCAATTTCACAAAAAATAAGAAGTAATTATCAGAAACAAAGAAGTAAACACTGTTCATATATCCATATATTCCCAGTCCTTCCCAAGCGTTTGTCCGCCGTAGTCCCACAGTTGGTCCCAGACGTCCACCATCTTGCGGACGTAGGAGGCCGCGTCCTCCCAATTTCCATCCCAGCCGTCTTCTAATTTTCTCCTCTTAGGGGCCGAGTCCGAACAGTCGAAATGTGAGATGAGTCTCTTACAGGAATACTCCGAGTACTCCATCTTGTCGGTGTTGATGGGAGGAAGGCTGCTGCTGGGAGACCTTAACCTGACTAGCATAGAGCCCCTAAGGTGTAATATATATCCGGGATGATCAAGAATATAGTTAAGGGGCTAAACATTGTCACGCCGCCAACCCTTTTACCAACCACCATAGGCAGAGGTAAGTGGCCGTGTTCACTCAGATATTGTATTAGAGAGGGGGAAGGGGGAGAAAGAGGGGAGAGGGGGAGAAAGAGGGGAGAGGGGGAGAAAGAGGGGAGAGGGTGAAAGAGCGGAGGGGGGGGGGGAAGGAGGGGGGGGAGAGCCCCTAAGGTGTAATATATATCCGGGATGATCAAGAATATTGTTAAGGGGCTAAATATTGTCACGCCGCCAACCCTATTACCAACCACCATAGGCAGAGGTAAGTGGCCGTGTTCACTCAGATATTGTATAAGGGATGGGGGAAGGGGGAGAAAGAGGGAAGAGGGTGAAAGAGCGGAGGGGGGGGGAAGGAGGGGGGGGGAGAGACATGGATGCAGCCGGGTTCCCCCTTTTATATATATAAATTATTGTTTTTTATTTTCATGGGAGGGGCGAGGGGTATCTTAGAGAGAGAGGGGGTGAGGGGAAGGGGGGTGAGGAAAATGGTGGAGATTAGAGTTAAGAGAAAGAAGGAGGAAGAGGATAAACAGGGAGAGAGGAGAGGTTGGGAAGGGGTTGGAGGGAAGATGAAGGATGAAGACGAGTTCATTCACTCATTCGTTCATAAAGGAGTTTTTGGTGATATAAATAAATGTTATTATTGACGTGTTTTATTCAATGTAAAGACTATATATATATATATATATATATATATATATATATATATATATATATATATATATATATATATATATATATATATATATATATATATAGTCAGACCACGGAGGAAAATTTAAACAGGAATTTCCTTAAGTACTTTCGTATATTAATACATCTTCAAAAGGAGTGGTTTTACAGGTCGAGTACTGGAAATAAATAGGCAGGAGAGAATGGTGGAGTAAGGCGAGGTACAATACGTGGACACTGCAGACGGCCTATTGGCCCATCCGATGCAGGAACCACACACAGGCCCACACATGGATAATTATAGCATAAAATAGTAAATATTTACAATGAATTAGTGAGACAAATGTGTTCCAATGATCTTACTTAAATCGCCCTTTAACTGATCTATTAAAAATGGATCTAAGTTATATAAACCACTGCTAATGTTCAAATTACTTTCTTTTGTGATCTGTAACAAAGCAGATTCAATTATGTTTCTGTTAATGGTGCTTTTACAATTCGTTATTGAAGAAGCCATCTCCCAATCAATTTGGTGAGCATCTTCTGACAGATGAACAAACAAAGCATTAGACAATTGGCCATGTCCTACAGAGTATTTATGTTGCGAAATTCTACATATCAAATATAATGGAAATCTTCGAAACCTCTTTACCGATTGCTTTGAAATTTTGACTCAACGTTGCATTCGAAAAGGCGCGTGTTTTATATGCTTACTGTACACATGCCTCACCTGTGATAGGAAAAAACATGTTTTTTTTTTTTTTTAAACAGCGCCATCTGATGGACCTAAGAGCAACACACACTCTCATCTCCGAAACTTCATCTCCAATTGCTTTGAAATTTTGACACAACGTTCCACTTGAATACGCACGTGTTTTTATATACCTGCTATATAGATGCCACACGTGTGATAGGTAAAAACATGCTTTTTTGAACAAAAGCGCCATCTGTTTTACGTAATAGCAACACACACACACACACGCTATACTAAATATGTTATGATTCCATTTCAGTGTTTCAGATTGAATTGACAAATTGAATTTTCCTAAATTTCGATTTATTTTATTTTGATTTAATTATTTTGTGTGACATTGTGTTGGAATTGAGCTGTGTTGTTTACCATACCGTTCATTTAGTAAGTATAGTTTATTTTTTTAGTTTTTCCTTTTTTTTCATTTCTTTTTTAATTGTTTTTCTTATATATCAGTGATGGAAACATAAGATAATTTGATGTTCACAAATTTCTGATAGGAACATCAGATCACATTGGACGAGGGGACGTGAAGCATGGGAATGGTGGGGAGGATGAGGGGACGGGAGTGGGGGATGGTGGAGAGGACGAGGGTACAGGGTAGTGGGTAATGATGGGGGAGTACAAGGGGACGGGGGGAGCTGGGGATGGTGGAGATGAGGGGACAGGGGAGTGGAGTATAGTGGGGGAGGACTAGGGGACGGGAGAGTGGCGAATGGTTTGGAGGATGAGGGGACAGTTGAGTGGGGGATGGTGGGGAAGACAAGGGGACTGGGGAGGGGGCGAATGGTGGGGGAGGACGAGGGGATGGCGGATTGGGGAATGGTTGGGAGGACGAGAAAACGGGGCAGTGAAGAATGGTTGGGAGGATGAGGGTAGGGAAAATGGTGGGGGAGGACTGGGAGACAGGGGGAAGGTTGCTGTGGTTCAGGAACGCGCATGCGTTGCTGAGCCACAGCAAAGCATGGCCGGGTACAGCTAGTATGTATGTGTGTGTGTATATGTATATATATATATATATATATATATATAGAAAGATATATATATATATATATATATATATATATATATATATATATATATATACATATATATATATATATATATATATATATATATATATATATATATATATATATATATATATATATATATATAATGTTGAATATGACCGAAAAGGTAAGATTAATAATTCTAACACGAATTTTCTCAAGATTTGTATGTTTTTCTTCACTGTCGGTGGTAATAAAAATATCAATTCTCCAAAATTAATTTTTTAATTATCTGACGCCTGAATGTATTTCGTAATGCTCATTACATTTTCAAAGACTTTTGGGTGAGGTGATATGGTACAAAGTTTTGGGTGAGGTGAACAAACTTATGACAAACACAGGACAGAACCCGGAACAATAGGTATAAATTGGATATGAAAACTGCAGAAGGCCTATTGGCCCATACTTCCTCTTGTTGCTTCCATATTGGTTCAGGGTCTTGAAGGAGGCATTTGAGCAGAATTCTGTGTTGAGTTTCACTTACGAGATGGAGAAGGATGGGAAGCTGCCCTTTCTAGATGTAACAGTCATGGAAAAGAGCGGAGGTTTCCACACTGCAGTGTACACTAAGGAAACGAACATAGGAATGTGCCTCAATGCCAACAGTGACTGCCCGGACAGGTACAAGAGGAGTGTTGTCAACTCTTACGTCGACCGTGCTCTCAGCCAAAGCTCAGGATGGAAATAAGTCTATGAAGAACTCTGTAGGGTAAGGCCTAGTCAACAACGGCTTCTCCAATGGTTTCGTTGAAGACATCATAAAAAGCAAAGTGAAACGCCATTCAACCTTTGAAGTGTCAACTAACACAACACCTGTACCCCCTATTAGACTATTTTACAGGAACTTCTTTTCCACAGCTCATAAAACGGAGGAAAGGGTCCTGAAAGATATTGTTAATAGAAACGTTATCCCTACAGACAAAAATCAGAAGATACAATTGACGATCTACTATAAAACCAAGAAAACGGCCAACCTACTCACGAGAAACTCTCCAGACACAAAGCAGAACGCTTTAAAAGAGACCAATGTCGTCTATGCCTTCAAATGCCCACTTGGGGACTGTAAGCCTCAAAGAATTCAGTACATATGCAAGACAACAACATCTCTTTCCAGGCAATTAACGATGCATAAGCAACAGGGCTCCATTAAGGAACATATAATCTCTTCCCACAACCAGAC